>NC_060122.1:663038740-663341770 GCF_021461395.2 Schistocerca americana
ATTAATCATATCGGCGGGTGTAATGTGGGACATAAGATGCTGCACAAACAATCAGCGTGGTCTATCAGCTGTCTGCTGTGCGCGGCCGAGACGGTTGATACTGTGTGGCCCATAAGTAGAGCGTGCACTGCAGTTTGTAAGGCGATAAGAGAAACACAGGAAAAAAGAGAA
Source organism: Schistocerca americana (assembly GCF_021461395.2). NCBI lineage: Eukaryota > Metazoa > Arthropoda > Insecta > Orthoptera > Acrididae > Schistocerca > Schistocerca americana. The sequence goes on from NC_060122.1 coordinate 663,038,912, forward strand.
AGAAGGACGGACACTGACCAGGAAAGTACTTGGGCTCGAACAAACAGATCTGTATGAACGTTTGGTTACAGGACCATTATGTACTTCTGAATGTGCTGGTGGGTGTCGTCTTTTCTGCAAAACTCTGCAGTCATGCTCTAGATATCACTGTAGATGTAATTGTAGACGACATACGCAATGCAGCAATCTTAACTATAAATGTAAATGCAGAATGTCAATAAAATGCTCCGAGCAATACGAATGACTGCAAAACGCACAGTGAAGAAATGCAAGTGGATCGCATGGCGTATTTGCACATTCTATAATATCAGTGTTGAACGCCACGTCAATGACACTTTTGAAGTTGTTCACTGGTTCACCAATATCGTAGCCTGCGTTCTGCCACGCGTAAACGAAGCATTGGTCTGTATACTCCCGCAGATAACTGATTGTTAATGACAGAATGCATATTCATAAAGAATCTGTCGTGCAATTTCGGCTGCATATTACTGGAACGTAGTTTAATGAAGTCTGTTATTCTCTTGGCATATATTTATATTGCCTGAAGAAATACACATCCAGAGGTTGTGCATATTTTGTAGTTTTAGGCGGAATGATTTTTAAATCTACATGTTTTCCGCCAGATGCTTCCAGTAGTCCTCGTTCATCCTTATGTCCAGACCAGGTGTCACAAAGTACTGATGACTTTCTCGACAAATGTGGATTCAAAACTGACAGAAAAAACGTCTTCAGATGTTGTTTCGTCATCTTCCCACTCACACTTGCATCGACGACGACATTCGGAGGGCACCGCGTTTCTATTTCCCTTGACACGCGGGGTCCAAACTTTCCACTGGATTCTTGGAAGCAAATATATAGTTTGTGTGCCAATCGTCCGTCCATTGATATAGCAACATCGATCATGTAGCTATGTGTTGCACAGTTAACTGATTGCAACATCGCGACAGTGTTTCTCTTCCTTTCATGGATAGTGTTCTGTCACAAGAAAGTTCATAGTTGAACTGACTCTGATCACAGTTCCATACTGAACTAATTTCGATGTTTTCTCTCGCGATATGCTCATTGACGTCAGCAACAAACGTTTGAGCTCTTTCAATCAGCTCTTCTTCGTCATCCTTATCTTTTCGTGCTTGGAGCCTAGTGATACGGCGTGATGTTATCCTAAACTCCTTTTACAAATTAGTAATAAATCCTAGTGAAGCTGTAAAGTTTGTACACCCGAGATTTCTGGCTACGTCCAATGCCCAATGTTGTAAATGCCAATAATGAACGGGGAACCGCATTCCCGCGCTTCATCGAATTTCGCCATTACACGCTCCTTGATGGTCTTGAACAGCAGTGTACGATTTCCTTTGAAAACTGTATTTCCTTCTCTGCCACGTAATCCAGTATGTTTTTAATATTGCTTTTAGACTTCAGTTTAGGGTATCTTTTCAGAAGCTTGTCGTATGTGTCGAAACCTCTTACGTAATAAACATCGTACATGTTCTCCAGTGTGTTGTCATCAAACACTGTGATGTTACTTGCAACTTTAACCTTCTTCTTGGGAGACGGTTGGTATTAACTGTCACTGCTTCCATCGCCTCTTCCCGCACTTGCCGTAGCACTACCGTTTGCAATGAGTTGTTCATCATTATCATCCCTATCATCATCATTATGTGTCAGTGTTACAACAGTATCTGTTTCTAACTTATGCTCATATTTCTGCACTATAATAGATACCAGAAAACATGCGAATGATTCGTCTCCTACACCAATACCATCTTCACGAAGAAGGGTTCTTCGTAACTTCATCTCAACCAATCGCAATACATTAGCAGGATTGATTACCAATCGCCGAGCCATCTGAGGCTTCAATACACAAATAATGTCACGAAACGCAACTTCAGAGGCACACTGCACCGTCCCTACTGGTCCCGACTGGCGTACCGGCAGGTCAGTGTGCAATGCGGCATGGCATACACAGAGGCCTCTAACGGACGACTGCAGAGTTTTGCAGATGCGGGAGTATCACTAGTGAAATAAGAGACCTTTACATTATTTCTCACACAATCTTGGTGTATTTGTGTTTGTTCGAGCCCAAGTACTTTCCTGGTGAGTATAGTAATGCATTAGGAAACAGTAAAAAGGAAAACAATAATGCATTAGGATGGAAGAAAAGCCATAAGGCAAAAACTAAAAAATGAAAAATCCGGGATGGAGTGTGACAATATAATGAAAGGGATGTTGCTACTCACCGTATAGTGGAGATGCTCAGTCACAGAAAGGCACAACATAAAGACTGTCAGAAAGTTACCTTTTGACCAACAAGGCCTTTGCCAAAAATAGACAACATACACAAATGCACACACACATGCAAAAGCAACTCACACACGTGACCACAACCTCTAGTAGCTGGAGCCAGACTGTGAGCAGCAGGGCATTCGAGGGAGGCAAATGGGTTGGGGTAAGGAGGAATCTGGGGCAGGTATGGGGAGGGATAGCTCGGCGTGGGTGGGGGGGGGGGGGGCAGTACAGTGTTGCTGGGAGCATGCAGAGACATGGTGGAGAGTGGGGCAGTTAGGTGCAGTCAGGACGTTAGAGGGTGGGGGAGAGAGGGGGTAGCGGAAAAGGAGAGAAGTAAAAGACATGTTGCATTGGTTGAATAGAAGGTTGCGTGGTGCTGTAATGGGAACAGCGAAGGATCTAGATGGGTAATGATAATGACTAACAAAGGTTGAGGCCAGGAGGGTTATGGCAACTTAGAATATATTGCAGGGACAGTTTCCACCTACACCTCAAACGTGGCTATATCAGTACCTCTGTCCATATTGAACCTACCAACCACCAGCAATACCTCCACTTTTGACAGCTGCCACCCATTCCATACCAAGAAGTCCCTTCAAAAATGGTCCACGTGGCTCTGAGCACTATGGGACTTAACTTCTGAGGTCATCAGTCCCCTAGAACTTAGAACTACTTAAACCTAATTAACCTAAGGACATTACACACATCCATGCCCGAGGCAGGATTCGAACCTGTAGCGGTTGCGCGGTTCCAGACTGTAGCGCCTAGAACCGCTCGGCCACTTCGGCCGGCTCAAATTACTGTCATAACATTACAACACACTTATCTTACTATTTATTTAGTTTCTTGAACCTCTTGTACTCTCTCATCCATGAATGGTTAACCAGCCCAGAGGTATCTGATGTACTGGAGCTTCGCACTGACAAATGGCCCTTTGCATAAGATAAATGAGACTACACAAAACAGAGACAAAATCAGCGTTGTGCCCGTGGTTCTCAGACTCATAGTTATGATCGTATTCCACTGCTCCTCCCGATGTTGCTGGACGTGTGAAAGCATTTGCTCTACTGAAATCTGTGCCTCTTGCGTGTCCGTTAGTTGGTGTAAGGTTTGGATCCAATGTTTCATGTAGGAACAGTCAGTCAAATTTCTTACTGGATGTATCCCTTCTTTGACCAGTTCTATGGCTGCGTAATGTTCAGTCTGGTTTCTGATGTAACAGGGACTGCCAGGTCTCACAGTCTCTCCCGTTCACTCCCTTGCAGTTCCAACCGTTTAGTTCCCGCGAGCCTGCCACGCTTGTAGCAGTTAGCTTTTGCAACTTCGTTGTCATTCAAAAATAAGCTCAGTGCGGACCCCCTTGCTGAAAATAACCTCTTCTGTGTTGCTGTACTGTGCACGGTAAAACTACCCTCGCTATTGCTCATATGTCTGGCGCAACTTACCATACTCACTTACCATTTCTTTCAGTATGTCTTTAACTTCTATATCTCGCCGTTAGTTCCACAACAAATCGACTGATTGTGTGACCTTCTTGTGCATTTTCCAAGCGTTCATGGTCAGTTTCAGTGCCCAACGATGGTTTCGAGTACCACTCCCTCCTGTCTCGTGCAAACTACTTCTGTTTCCATTGGTAGTACCACTCGATACATTAATCACCTGTGCTTCCCCATTAACCCCTAAATAACACTCTATCCAACTTAACTTTTCGACTATTTGCATCCTAACAGTAAACGTAAACTGCTCTTTCCTCCTTTCTTGGTCATAATCCACATGGAATCTCACGTGCAGGTCGTGAGAGCTTTCTGTGCTTTCCCTTCTTCCTACTGCACATAGCTTTAGCCTCAGCTGATGATGTCATTTGCGTCTATGCATCAGAAGCACCATGAAATAGCTAAGATATCCATCATAAACAATCACTGTACGAGTCAAGAATTGGAGTTTGACGTTAACCAGTGACATTGTTCCATTACCTGATATGGCCCTTTTTACTTACCCTTTGGGATAAAAGAGCATGATGACATTATCCACTGAATGACTTTATACTGTGGTGATTTTCCCACGCAATTTCTTAACTGCTCTTGACATTTCGGAGCTGTGGTATTTGTTCCCTGAATGTATTTCCATATCTCCCTTAATTTTGTAGCAAAATTCTTGACAGACTCCCCATCGATGTCAAACTTTGGTCTTATCTTTTCAGACAACAATGTTATGCACCTCCCACACACTACCTCATATTTTAACAGACCTGTTCCAGAAGGGATCTTTGAACTGTTCATGGCCACAACGAATTATAGATACATGTCCAAATCGTTTTCGTGTGAGTTCACATACTGGTGATGATTGAACATGCTGCCGATAGTGTATGTACCCTGTCTGTCCTATCATTACCCTGATGGTTCTCAACCTTCTAACTTTTAGCAAATTACACAGCTGTTTCAACAAAATTTGTCCCTTAATCCATGATTATCGTTTCTCGCTCTCCAAGTTTGAACACCCAGAGTAAGATGAATGATTGTTCTATGGCCTCTGCCTGTTGGTCAAGGACTGCAGCAATTGTCTGGTACAGATAAAAGTGATCAGTAACAGTCAACAAAAATAGATTTCCTGTTTGAATCTGGTTAAATAGTCCAAAGATGTCTAACACAGTCATTTGGAAAGGTTCTGCCGTTTGTTGTAACCTTTTCAGAAATATTAACTTATGGCTTACATTTGCTACTGCGCATATTATACAACATCTCACGTAACATCTTATTTACTTGACTTCCACCAGTAGTGTTCCACTACTCCCGTATTTATTGTTCTACAACCCCAGTGTCCAGATAATACGTGAACAAGCAGTTCTTTCAGAACTTCTCGTTTTAGCTCAATTGGCACTACTGCCTGTAGCCCCAACTTCATTGTCTTACATAAAATCCCGCCACACGCAGTGAACTGCAGCTGCGAAGTATACAGTTTTCAGTCCATGTCAGTGTGTTGCACTGCTTGTGGCTGTGCAAGACCAGGACCCAATGTCTGTAGCACTGCTTAAACCATCAACTTTTGTATGTTTCTTATTAGACTGTCGTGCAACTTCACACTCAAACTCGTTCAGTCTCAATGACCATCTGATTGGTCTACTAGAAGGGTCTTTAGTCGCTAAAGCCACTTAAGATCTGCATGGTCAGTTACTACTTTAGACTTCTTTCCATACAAATAACATCGAAGATACCTGGTTCCATATACGACACTAACCATCTCTGTTATGGAGTAGTTTTTTCTGTCCAGACAAATATGCGACTGGATGATCCTTTCTGTTTATTGTTTGATTGGGAACACACCCCACAGCTTGAATAGAAGCATCATATGATAAATAAAACTCTTTCTTGCAGTCTGTAAAAATAAGTGATGGACTTGAAATTTAAGCTCTCTTTAACTCCTTGAATTAGTCTTGGCATTCCTTCACTCATTCGAACTTCATGCATTTTCATTAAAAGTCGCGTAAATGGCCCTACCGCATCTGCGGATCATTGATGAATTTTCTGTAATAAATCGGTAAACCCAAGAAGGGCAGTAATTCCTTAATATACTAGACACTGGAAATTCCCATATTACCTGTACGAAACTTTGATCCCTCTTAGCTCTTTCACTGCTAATCGCATGCCACAAACGTGTCACTTCTTCTAGAGCAAAGTGGCTCTTTTCCATTCTCAATGTTCAATGTGTTGCCCGTAACCATCTAAAAACGTCTCGCGAAGTTAGTTTATGTTCTACTATATTCTTTGTGAAAACAGTTATATCATCTAAGTATACCATCCGCTGGTGAGGTTTTAGTTCTCTCAGTACTCCAGTTAGCAAATGTTGAAACTTTGCTGAAGCATTCTTCAACCCAAATATTGTACTATGATTTTGATAGTGACGCAAGGGGACTGAGAATGCTGTTTTCGAATGGTCATGAGTTGAAGTGAAACTTCTACTCATAAAAGAAAAATCAATTAATTAATTAGCTTGCTTGCTGTTGACTTTTTGTCTTTGACAAAGATAAGACAGGTACTGCATTAAAAAAATTGAATTTTTTGCCTAGATGGATACATTACAAAATTTTTACCTGTCTAAGATAAAAAAAATCAGAGGAAAAAAATTGATTATAGATGAATATGTTTTCTTTGTGGCTGCTGTAAGGGGAGAACGGGTTAGTTAGAGGACGAGTTGGCAGTCGGAGGTTTCCACTTCTCCAGTTCTCAGAGAACGCCAGCCGAGGTTGGAGAAAACTGCTACAACTCGTGATGAAGACTCCGTCTCTCTCTTGGCCACAAAAGTACTCACAGTCGCCGTAAGATTTACTGGAAAACACTTTCAAGATGAGAAGGTTGAACAAACAGTAGCAGTGTGGTATCTTCTGACTAACAGACTGGTCGCTTAGGGAACGTCTTGAACACACAAGCTGACGGAGAAATATTGCGCGTTGTTCGGACCGTTATAGTAGCAGATTCTCCCAGTATTGTTAATTCGCGAAGGAATCACTATGCACTGCATTGCAAAACACACTAACTTTTTTTTTCTTTTTTTGTGGAGGCCAGGGATCCAACATCGAATAAAAGTTCGTAAACGATATTTACCTTTTTCACAAATTCAATTTTTATTCTTGATAATCGCGATTACATGTTGACCTCTGCACTTCACGTTACTTCTATATGCAAACTTATCTCCAACAGAAAAAAACCATGTCCATTCGGCATTACTTATTTCCAAAAATTACAAATTACAAGAAAACATAGAAGCTCCTCTTTTTTTTTCAGCAAAAAGCGTTGTCGTCGGAGCAAAGAGCGTTGTTGCATCAAATTCCGGAGTGCATCATCGCTGGTATTCGCAGCCGGGATATTACAATCATATTACATTATGTAGGGACATTACACAGTGAATACCTCTATCTGATGGGACCCACTCTTCAGATCCATGGCAGAGAATGCTTGCACTATCCTAAGTTTTTAATAGTTTCAATGATGTTTGGTATTGGATACCCATAAGTTATTGTTTTACTGTTAAAATGTCTGCAGTCACAGCAGAATCTGAATCTCAGTACTATCTGGAGACATCCGTGGCATAACCATCATGCCTTTCATGGGCTAGTGCTCTCCTCTATATCTATTTGCTAGTTGTGAAACGTCCCTTTTGAACAATTATACAAGACTATGTTTAAACTGACACACAATATTTTTAGCGCAACGCAATCTGACTTTCAAAAATTCCTACAAAAGAATGGCCCTGACTAACATTAACCTATACCTTTCACAAATCACTTACCTCACCAAAAATCTTCGTTACTCGAACTACTGCAATACAGCGAGCGCCACTACTACCAGCTAAATAAAAGATTCAAACTACGGAAGGCACTAACTACTGATAGGCATAGTTAGCAAATGAAAGATTTTGATAGAGAACAAACAATGTATTTACCTCAATAGTGTTCAAAAGTCATAATGTATATACCAGTTCATGAGATCCAGTCTAACAAATTTCCAATCTCCCCCATCTCTCCCCACATCCACCACTGCTGGCGGCTCACCTCCAACTGCGCAACGCTACGCGCTGTTCACATCCAGCTGCCCAACACTACAATGGCAGACAACAATGCAAACTAGCCACAGACTGCACACAGCACAGCCAGTGATTTTCATACAGAGCGCTACGTAACGTTGCCAATAAGAAAACATAAACAGCCTACTTACATAGCCCCCATGCTCCCCACAAAAAATTTTACAAATTGTTTTGGGCAGTGGCCAATAATGATTTGATAAAATTTGTCATAATTACAATTACAAAGAAATCAAAGGCACATATTTATTGATACAAAGTTGGTCAAAAGCTAAAATTTTCTCACAGTCCATAAAGACAGTCCTGATCGTTCATCACAGTAAAATTGCAGTGTTTTTCTCAAAGTCTGAGCAGTAGAAGAAAATGCACACGGAAGTAGTGGATTTCCATGCAGTCTTGAAGAAGTAGTGTTGTCCTTCCAACGAAAAGACAGTGCTGACTCTTGACATGCAGACAGGTAATGGGCCACAACAGAGCAAACCCACAGTAGAGTCAGTTGAAGTTTGAAGAATATTGGTAGGTAGGTCATCACAGAGTAGACCCACTGTAGTCCTGGTAGAGATTATGGTATTGGTGGGCCACCAGAGGTGCGGACCCACTGTAGTCCTGGTAGAGATTGTGGTATTGGTGGGCCACTAGAGGTGCAGACCCACTACAGTCCTTGTAGAAATAATTGTACTGGTGAGTCAGCAAAGGTGTAGACCCACTGTAGTCCTTGTAGAAATAATGGTATTGGTGGGTCATCAAAGATGCAGACCCACTGTAGTCCTTGTAGAGATGGCCAGCAGCCATCTGTTGTGACTGTGCAGGTGCACAATCACCATTGAAGAGTCTTGCGGATAATATAGCAAGTCCATAACCACCACTTGTGCACTCACAAAGTTTTTGGAATTGTCCTTAGAACCAGCAATGCTGTTATCCAGTCCCTTGCTGAATTATTAACACACATGCAAACACTAACAGTACCTACTTCTCACATATTGTCCGGATACTATGACCAACAGAAACATGTGCAGTGAAACGTAACTTACAAGTTAATAATATGATGAAGTGGTGACAATTACAATTTTATAACATGAGAATACAATTACAAAGATACAGAAAACATCATTAAAAACATAATAATACAGATAACATTTGTAGTAATACAGGCTTTACAAAAGAATCGAAATAACATATACATCAGTGTTACAGGAATTAGAAGTACCTACATAAAAGATCAGAATAACTTTTGAAACATCAACTTCACACATGAGCATTAAAACAAAACAGAATAAATAATGTCTAAGCATATTTACAAGGTAAATAACATATTATCAGAAAAATTCTACAACATAAACATTATTAGCTAGACACATACAGACAGGAAAAACACAAATTCACATAGTGTAATAACACAAAAATACAGAACAGGGTTTGTTTTCAGTGCGACATTTGGTACTGCAGTCCACCCCAAAACTTCATTCCATATATCTTTCCTCTTATTTCGACATTTGTTTCCACCAAAAGAATTCTATCCAAGCATGCTTTCTGTATTTATATGTTCACATATTTCTTACCTCATTATTTATTTTCCAATATCTTACCTCATCATTTATTTCCAAGAAAATCCTACCTAAACCTGTTGTCCCTAAACCCTACTTTTTGGTTCATATCCTTCAAAATACTTTTTTGGCCAAACCATTTTCTTATAGCTTCTCAATGCATTTCTTCCAATTCATCATAGTTAGTTTCTTATATAGTCTACCCCCTCTTAAGCTAACTTAAATCTACTGAGCTCAGATGCTAAACTAAGGGAGGAGGCAATGCAGCAGCACAAAACAATTAACACAAACAGCAATGATAAAAAATTCAAATTGGCAAAGCAATTGCAATATTACAACTAATATAAGGCACTGTGCAGCAAACAAGAAAAATAAATCCATAGTAAAACTGGCTTAACAGCGTAATACAAAGTCAAATTCAGTAACACTATGCCTGGCACACAGCAACAGCAAATGCAATAACTTATATCTAAACATGACAAAGCTCAAGCAGAAAAAATATTACATTAAAGACAACAATACACACAAGTAAATGTATATTCACATCTTAATGTCTATGTAATTAAAGTGGTGCACCACAAGAAGTTATTCTACCAAAAAAATTACCAAGTAGTTGAAAAGAAAATTCCATATGCAATTCCTGTGAAGGGAAATGTCTTTTTATGCTCCTTCGTTTTTTTGAATAGATCATAAAATTATTTACTGGATCTGTAGGCATACAATATTTATATTAGTACATCTATTAAATTTTATTTTAACCAATGCTGCAGTGCAGCTCGAAACTAGATATTAAACAAAATGAGTAAATAAATACATAAAGCAAGCCATATAGCATTTCTCTCAACTACCAAGACAATAGCCATGAAATGTTTCTCATCGTTTCATTAGGCATTTTAGTAAGTATCATAAATTAAGAGCTCCACAGTATAATCATATGTTTTCAAGTTTGAGCGTGTCGTATTTGCGATGCTTTCTACAAAGGAATGTCAATAGCGAGGATAATGGCCTCCCTTTTTTTTTCTACCTGTGCCTCTGAAAAGGCACATACTAATGGCTTTTTCTCCAGGCGTCTGACACAGCTGGGTGCCCACGACGCATTACGTGCAGGTGGTCACTTAACTTTCTTACGGAAATATTTACGACAGCAGTTCCCGCTACAGTGGCAGTCTCATATAAAAAATTTCTCAGGTCGAGAATTTGCGTTGCAAATGTGTAGATACAAAATCTTATGAATATAACAGTGTCCAAAAAATTTTCGCCGACACTGTGATACATTCACGCATTTACACACATTTCATAACTCTTAAAGTACGATTATTGGTTTCCAACATCCTTTTTCACAAGTCAGAGTCCCTAACCACTATTCATTACGCCTTACCTTATTACACATATAAATATTCGTCGACACTTCTTCAATATTTCATCATAACAAATACGTAGCATAATCAAATTCCTCATATAGCATCAGCTTATTGACCATAAACATACCTCAGCAGCATAATACACATTGTCGTCGTAAAAATAACATCGTAACACCTCATTCAAATCTCAAAAACGTCGTAGCTTTCTGCAATAATGTCAAAACCTAAAAAAATATTCTCTGCTCATTTCAATAGTGTCATCTAACTCAAATGTACTTTAAAATCATGCTCCCTTACCAAATACATCATTCAACACTCTCATAGTATCACAATGGTTCCAAAAAAATATGAACAGTTCACAAAGTACAGATAAAATACAAATTCATAAGTGTGAAGTAATCCAACTCTGGAACTGCGTAAACATGTGTCACTGACGTAGTAAAAAAAATGTTTGTCTCTCAGTTAAATTATCGGATAGCTGTGCAATATGTGTGTTAGAGAAATATGGTACCGATGTGTAAAGTTGTATAAGCAAATACCATATTAGCTAGGGCTCCTTGTGCTTGACAAACACATGGTACACAAAGTAAGCGTGTACCCCCCTGAGGATTAATGTAATTATCCCTCAGGTGTTACAGATTACAGCAATGGAATGAAATGTATCACAGAAAACTTTCTTTGTAATTCAAAAATCCTTAAAAATAAATGTTTTAAGTATAAAATTAATCACTCAAATACGTGTACTGTAGCGCTAAACTGTGCGCCTTGTTGCAACATAATCTCTGTGGAAGTGTCGTAGTTATCGTCCTCCAAAAGCTAAGTTCTGGAGAAGTCAATGTACTTACCTCATGATAAACAAAAGTGAAATGCTTTGCGTATAGATATCGTAGTTATTACGCTTATTGGCGTGATGAAGAAAGTACTGCACAGTAATGAATTGTTGTGCCACGAAAAAGGCTGTCTCATTTTTGCTATACCACAAAAGTTACTACTAAAACATGTTTTACTTTCCAGAATAATGCAGAAAAACTGTGCAGATATGAAGCAGAAACAGCGCAAAAGCAACATTGTAAATTGTCACTCATTAGTAGCGTCGTGATAAAATCGTGTAGCTGTCACATAAACTAACCACTGTGTCATCTGGTATCTCACAGAAAGCACTTTAAATCCAGAACGTATTTTCAAGTAAACCAAAATGTTGCATTAAAATATCATTAGCAGTACTGGTAAATGGTCTAAGTATGTGAGCCTTATAGTCGTTACGTAATCGTGCAACTAACAAGCAAGAATGTACACACACAATAACACTGTGACATCTGTTCACTATAACAATGCATTCGTAATTTCTGTTTAAATAAGTTCTCTTGGTTTGTGATTGGATATTTTATTTTAAAACATAGTTACATGTTATCAGTTTCTAAGTGTGACAAAGAGTACTAGTTACGTGAAGTAAAAAATTTTATAGTAAAGACTAAATTTAAAAAAAAAAACAGATTATCTCTCAATAAACGGTTTTACATGTGAAATGTGGTGTAAACCTTTACTCTTCCTAGTACGCAGTGTTTCAACTTTGACGCAATTATCATGTGGTATATGTCGGTAAAGAATACTGGAGTTTTTCTCAAGGTTAGCGTCTATGTAATTTTTCTCTGAGCCAGCTGGCGCACGCGGCTGCCTGCTGTGCGAGTCATTGTCTGTCTCTTTGTTGGCGCGCGTCGTTATTAGGATTAGGAGACCGAACTTCTACAAATTCACCTTGATGAGAAGGCCCTGCCCTGTTTGAAGCTAGCCAGTTATGATGGAATTCAGGTCTGTCGTTTTGTTGGTAGTTTACATAGTTTCTTGTTTGTCGGTCATGTGGTGGAGAATTTCTCCCGGAATCGTAACTGTGTGGTGGACCATTGCATCTAAAGTTATTCTGTCTCCCTTGATAATATTTATTTTGGTTCCTATATTGTCTGTTTCTCTGATTGTCTCTGTGATAGTCATTACTGCGGAGAGGTGATCTTTCCCTGTAGTTATTACTACTCTACCAACGGTTGTCATACGGGTGGTGTCTGTTTTGGTCACGATTTGTGTTGTGATAATAGCCTTGTCGTGACCAGTTATTATTTCTTTCATCGCGGAATTGCGACGGATGTGACCTGTAATTGTTGTGTTCCTGTTTTCGCATTCCGCGATTGTCAGTGTCAGTTTCTAATTCTTGTAAGAGTCCCTGAAAAGCTTCAATGTCGTCTTTGCAACGTCCTGCCAAAATAATATGTCGTAAATGTTCAGGTAATTTGATTAAGCAAATGCGGGTGAGCTCTGAGGGGCTGTGTGGGTTTGACAGGTACTGATTCTTGTGCAACATGTCTTCAAAATATTTCACAAGACTGGAAAATTCAGATTGTTCGAAATGTTTCATCATTATGATGCTACATTTTACTCGGTCTTGTGTAGCTTGAGACCAATATGCTGAGAGGAAGGCATGGTAAAATTCTCCTTCACTTTGACAATCGTGAATGACCGATCGCATTCTTACAGCTGGTTCATTCTCTAAGTAGCCACACATAAATTCTAATCTGTGCTATAATGACCAGTTGGGAGGAAAACAGTGAGAGAATTGATGGAGCCATGCTTGTGGATGAATGTCGTTGCCAGAATTCTTAAATGTTTTGAATTTACGTGTAGTAATGAACAGCTTATAGTCAAAATCATCATATCGGCGAGTCACATGTCGGTCATTGTTACGTCGTTTCGGCGGTTCCATCTCAAAATTCGGTGTACCTTGCCAATTTGTTTCATAATTTCCGAAGTGTTCTGTGTTATTATTTTGTGGTTGTTCCGTATTTCTAAGTCCCTCTTCCCGCGTTGGAGCGCTAGTGTCCTCTGAAATATGTAATTTTTGTTTTACTTGTGTCAGCTGATCTTGTACTTCCCAGATTTCTCTTTGGTGTTGCGTATTAATTTGATTCTGATTTTGTTTGATTTTCCTAATTTGTTCGCACTCTTCTGTGTCATTAAAGACTACCGGTTTGTGTCATTCAGATTATCATCTACCTTCATAGATAAATTATTTAGCTGATCCGAAAGTTCAACTACTTTCTCTGATAATGAACTAATTTCCTCCATGTGTCTTTCTACTGTGTCCTTTAAGTTTTCCTGAGTCTTTGCAAGTTGCGAAACCGAATCGGTAGATGCAACTGAGTCAATTTTAGCTTGCAAGGTCTCATGATTTTCATGAACAATAATTTGCAGTTCTTTTATGGCTGCTTCGTGATTCTATAATGCATTTTCATGCCGCGAAAAAATAGGTTGAAAATGCTCACAAATTTGTGTTTTTACGTCGTTACAGACTTTTTGACATTTCGATTCGATTTTATGTAACGCAGTAGTTAAATCTTCACGTGTTTGTTCAAGCATGGTGTGAAGATTTTGTTCCATTGCGTCTAACTGTTGCTGTGTTTGTCTCTGGTGTTGTTCCATTGTGTCTAACTTTTGAACCTTTTGCTGTGTTTGTGTCTGGTGTTGTTCGATTGTGTCTAACTTTTGAAGCTTTTGCTGTGTTTGTCTCTGATTTTGTTCCATTTGTTGCATTAGCTGTAATAACAATGCATTAGTGTCTGGAATCTGTTCCTCTACGCTTTTCGGCAGTGCATTTGCACCGGCAACATTCACATTTTGACAAGCAGAAAATGTGTCTTGACTTATTTGAGAAAACGGTGAGGACGCAAAACCTGAATCTACAGTATTTGCAAAATTGTGTCCTGTCATTTCGGATTCCTGAGGCGAGCTATTGCCGACCGATCGATCGATAATGCTTCCCTGTTCACTAATTGTTTCACTGCCTACGCCATTGTTTGCCACCCGCTCCATTTCCCTATGCACAATTACCAAATTACTATGTTGAACATTAGTTAATTCATTACACGGTGGCGCTAACACACTGCTTTCGTCTCCACTGTCATTTCTCAGTTTACTTTGGAGCCTAGTATTACGTTTTTCACACGCCATTATTGTCACAATATTTCACACGACAACACAGAAAAACACAATTTGAAGAGCAAAAATAAGAGAACACATTAACATAGCACTGAAAATGATATCTAGTTAATTGCAAGCGCAGCTGCAAAATACTTGGTGCAAATCTACATGCATTCCACACCTGTTTTACTGTACAACAATGAAAGACTGCAACTACAAAGGAGATTCTCTCTACAATTACGCGCTAGCAATAAACAAAATCTACGCTAATTACACAAACTACAAGAAAAAATCAGAAGATTCCAGTGAGGTATCCTCGGCTAAGGGTCGACATATGAAACGTCCCCTTTGAACAGTTATACAAGACTATGTTTAAATTGACACACAGTATCAAAATATTTTTAGCGCAACGCAATCTGACTTTCAAAAATTCCTACAAAAGAATGGCCCTGATTAACATTAACCTATACCTTTCACAAATCACTTACCTCACCAAAAATCTTCGTTACTCGAACTACTGCAATACAGCGAGCGCCACTACTACCAGCTAAATAAAAGATTCAAACTACGGAAGGCACTAACTACTGACAGGCATAGTTAGCAAATGAAAGATTTTGATAGAGAACAAGCAATGTATTTACGTCAATAGTGTTCAAAAGTCATAATGTATGTACCAGTTCATGAGATCCAGTCTAACAAATTTCCAAACTGCGCCATTTCTCTCCCCACATCCACCACTGCTGGCGGCTCACCTCCCAACTGCGCAACGCTACGCGCTGTTCACATCCAGCTGCCCAACACTACAATGGCAGATAACAATGCGAACTAGCCACAGACTGCACACAGCACAGCCAGTGATTTTCATACAGAGCGCTACGTAACGTTGCCAATAAGAAAACATAAACAGCCTACTTACAGTTGTTACTCAATGAATTCTTCCAGCAGTGATTGGAAATATCGCAGTAGGGCTTACAACATACCAGTGACTTATTTCCGCGCTGCAGTCATGGACTGTGCGGCTGGTCCCGGCGGAGGTTCGAGTCCTCCCTCGGGCATGGGTGTGTGTGTGTTTGTCCTTAGGATAATTTAGGTTAAGTAGTGTGTAAGCTTAGGGACTGATGACCTTAGCAGTTAAGCCCCATAAGATTTCACACACATTTGAACATTTTGACTTATTTCCTGCAGGAATACACTGGTGTGTTATAGGTGTCGATGGTAGGGGCCCTCAAGGAAGAAATCGGTCCTCAAACTATCATTTCTCCATCTCCAGTCTGTCTGCACATTTAAGCTGCTCTACTTTCCTGCACATTGGAGTTTTATGAGCTGCCTGCAAATTATCCTGGTGCACACTGACTGAGTCCCTAACCACATCATCCAGGGCTTCCAAATCAGCTATCAACGTTTCTTTGGTCAGCTCTACTCCATTGGCATTAAAATTATTGAGATTCATGGGTACCACTTTCCTATTTAACTTCTCCCACAAGCGTGTAATTCTTCTCCTTACAAACTAGTGTGATGTGTCTAATATATCATTTTCTGCTAAACACTATACGTTAAGAAAGCGTTCTGCTTCCACATATACCTAGACCAACTTCCTGGTGCCTTACAGCACAATAACACATGAATTAATCCCTAACAGTGCCGATCAGAATTCAAGCGGGTCACATTTAAAATTGATGTACCTTATGACATTACTTCCCTGGTGACAGCCTACCCTAGCTGGAACATTGTCCCTCTAACTCCAACTAGACATCACCCACGGTCAGTTTTGGCATACTCTGAACCTAAGATTATGCAGTAACCTGCATTTGCCTGGGGCGTGACTACTATGCATTGCTTAAAACGCTGTGACAAAACACGAAAATCTACTGTTGCTGAAGCCAGAGTCTCCACATCATCTCCAACTCTATGTATATAATAGTGCGAAGGATTGAGTCACCCCTGTCCCCTGAGGTCCATAGTTGCTACTAACAGATTCTCTCTCCCCCCCCCCCCCCTCCCCCCATCCAATAACAACTTGTGCTATTTATCCTTCACTGATCCCAGTACACTACATTCTGCCTCTGCATCTCTACATGTTGCATTGAAATTTACTGGGACCTCTGTGCAGATAGCCAGGGGTTCCCTCTAACTTTTAATACTTGCTTATCCATCCCTTGGTTCCCCTTACAGTTCCAACTGTTGCACTGATGGTGTCTTACCACACCACATCTACCACACTGAGGTTGGCGACGGTTGGCGCCATTACCTCTGCGCAAGACCCATCCTCCCATCTCTGTAGCACTTCACGTTAGTGGAACACACTCCCCTCTTATATCACATTCCTGTTGCTACACCAGTGTTTTCAAACTCTGTGGTTAATTTGACTGCGGAGTACGTATACTTCACAACATCTATTCTCGCCCTTCCAGACATATCAGATAACGAGGCCCCTAAAAATGCGCCTAGTGCCCTCTGTTCCGCTTTCTCGTGTATGACCTTATTTGCCTCGTCACTTTTCCCTCATTCATGTGTCAGCACATTCACCACGCTTATCCTGTCTGCAAAGTTCTCTACTGACTCATTATGTTTTTCAACTAGCTACTCAATTTTGTAAGAAAATGAAACGCCTACGGCCGTCATTTTGATCTTATTTAGTGTGTAGCTACCAGTTTCGGCGCTTCAATGTGCCAGCTTCAGGCCTTAGTTGACGCTGAATGGGTTATCACGATCCATATACACGATGGGTGACTGGAATTCGAGAGTAGGAAAAAGGGAGAGAAGGAAACATAGTAGTTGAATATGGATTGGGGCTAAGAAATGAAAGAGGAAGCCGCCTGGTAGAGTTTTGCACTGAGCATAACTTAATCATAGCTAACACTTGGTTCAAGAATCATGAAAGAAAGTTGTATACATGGAAAAATCCTGGAGATACTAGAAGGTATCAGATAGATTATATAATGGTAAGAAAGAGATTTAGGAACCAGGTTTTAAATTGTAAGACATTTCCAGGGGCAAATGTGGACTCTGGCCACAAGCTATTGGTTATGAACTGTAGATTAAAACTGAAAAAACTGCAAAAAGGTGGGAATTTAAGGAGATGGGACCTGGATAAACTGAAAGAACCAGAGGTTGTACAGAGTTTCAGGGAGACCATAAGGGAACAATTGACACGAATGGGGGAAAGAAGTACAGTAGAAGAAGAATGGGTAGCTCTGAGGGATGAAGTAGTGAAGGCAGCAGAGGATCAAGTAGGTAAAAAGACGGGGGCTAGTAGAAATCCTTGGGTAACAGAAGAAATATTGAATTAATTGATGAAAGGAGGTAATGTAAAAATGCAGTAAGTGAAGCAGGAATACAAACACCTCAAAAATGAGATCGACAGGATTTGCAAAATGGCTAAGCAGGGATGGCTAGAGGACAAATCTAATAGTGTAGGGGCTTATCTCACTAGGGGTAAGATAGATACTGCCTACAGGAAAATTAAAGATACCTTTGGAGAAAAGAGAACCACTTGTATGAATATCAAGAGCTCAGATGGAAACCCAGTTCTAAGCAAAGAAGGGAAAGCAGAAAGGTGGAAGGAGTGTATAGAGGGTCTATACAAGGGTGATGTACTTGAGGACAATATTATGGAAATGGAAAAGGATGTAGATGAAGATGAAATTGGAGATATGATACTGCGTGAAGAATTTGACAGAGCACTGAAAGACCTGAGTCGAAACAAGGCCCCGGGAGTAGACAACATTCCATTAGAACTACTGACGGCCTTGGGAGAGCCAGTCCTTACAAAACTCTACCATCTGGTGAGCAAGATGTATGAGACAGGCGAAATACCCTCAGACTTCAAGAAGAATATAATAATACCAATCCCAAAGAAAGCAGGTGTTGACAGGTGTGAAAATTACCGAACTATCAGTTTAATAGGTCACAGCTGCAAAATACTAACACGAATTCTTTACAGACGAATGGAAAAACTGGTAGATGCCGACCTCGGGGAAGATCAGTTTGGATTCCGTAGAAATGTTGGAACACGTGAGGCAATACTGACCTTACGACTTATCTTAGAAGAAAGATTAAGGAAAGGCAAACGTACGTTTCTAGCATTTGTAGACTTAGAGAAAGCTTTTGACAATGTTGACTGGAATACTCTCTTTCAAATTCTGAAGGTGGCAGGGGTAAAATACAGGGAGCGAAAAGCTATTTACAATTTGTACAGAAACCAGATGGCAGTTATAAGAGTCGAGGGGCATGAAAGGGAAGCAGTGGTTGGGAAGGGAGTGAGACAGGGTTGTAGCCTCTCCCCGATGTTATTCAATCTGTATATTGAGCAAGCAGTAAAGCAAACAAAAGAAAAATTCGGAGTAGGTATTAAAATCCATGGAGAAGAAATAAAAACTTTGAGGTTCGCCGATGACATTGTAATTCTATCAGAGATAGCAAAGGACTTGGAAGAGTAGTTGAACGGAATGGATAGTGTCTTGAAAGGAGGATATAAGATGAACATCAACAAAAGCAAAACGACGATAATGGAGTGTAGTCGAGTTAAGTCGGGTGATGCTGAGGGAATTAGATTAGGAAATGAGAGACTTAAAGTAGTAAAAGAGTTTTGCTATTTGGGGAGCAAAATAACTGACGATGGTCGAAGTAGAGAGGATATAAAATGTAGACTGCCAATGGCAAGGAAAGCGTTTCTGAAGAAGAGAAATTTGTTAACATCGAGTATAGATTTAAGTGTCAGGAAGTCCCTTCTGAAAGTATTTGTATGGAGTGTAGCCATGTATGGAAGTGAAACGTGGACGATAAATAGTTTGGACAAGAAGAGAATAGAAGCTTTCGAAATGTGGTGCTACAGAAGAGTGTTGAAGATTAGGTGGGTAGATCACAGAACTAATGATGAAGTATTGAGCAGAATTGGGGAGAAGAGGAGTTTGTGGTACAACTTGACAAAAAGAAGGGACCGGTTAGTAGGACATGTTCTGAGACATCAAGGGATCACAAATTTAGCATTGGAGGGCAGCGTGGAAGGTAAAAATCGTAGAGGGAGACCAAGAGATCAATACACTTCGCAGATTCAGAAGGATGTGGGTTGCAGTAAGTACTGGGAGATGAAGAAGCTTGCACAGGATAGGGTAGCATGGAGAGCTGCATCAAACCAGTCTCAGGACTGAAGACCACAACAACAACAAAATACAATGCATCAGTGGCCATCATAACTGGTTTACGCAGACTACCTACAGAACGACATAAAAACAACGAATACCAGAAGATACAACTCAAATAATCACTGTTAAATGAATGCCAGAAGTACCTGGTTTCGAAACCTAGGTTAATGTATTAAAAAATTATTCGCAACCGGTTGGCTTTGTTATTTCTCCGTTGAAATTTATATACAGTTGCTGAAAGATAGCCATATTCAAAACTACAAAAAAGAAACTATTTTCAGTTTGAGGAACAACGAGTTGGTCACAAGATAATTACAATGTCACAGTATGGGTACAAGAGGTACACGGTTAATGTCAGTGACCACTGTTCATGGAAGAACATTCATTTCATTGTAGTGCATGGGTCCTAGTTTGATATAAAGCAACCTGATCGCGATGCAAGATCATCCATAGTGTAATATTTTTCCTTAATGTGTGGCACATACACACAATATTCGAAGTTTAGTTGCTCACAGTGTTGTTATCTTAATCTGTCGATGTAAGTCCAAGTCTATGATCAGATCATGGTTGGGACGTATTAAAATTTTAAATCGCAGTGATGGAGTAGATTAAAACCGTGTATTTTAACACTAAGTGGTTATTGTCCTTGTACACTCAAAGTCTGGTCTATGACCTGCGTTAGTGTCAAGGTGTGGTCAGACATCTGTTCTCACACAACAACCGTTTTTAAGTTCATGGGTGTGAAATAACAAAGTTGTATCGTCCTTCATCGTGAAACACCGTCTCATATTGTCTGGGTAACATGCTGTGGTTAGTCAGCAGGTTGCTTGACGTTCTCTAGCGGTGAGGTTGAAAGGTACCTTGTAATGAAGGCAGCAAACCAGTGTGATGTCCTGGGGGCTTCTGTGGGGTTGGCAGCCACTGTTCCTAGCCTACCCTGACCTCGTCAACTGCTTACGCTACCGGCACGTGGGGTTCCAGAGTGACAGGCTGGGATTCCAGCCACACAAAATTTCTGCTCAGCCTGCTGACCCTGTGTTAGTACACCCTATGTGGGTGGTAGATGTCTGCCCCTGGTTCTATTCCCATCCACTCTCATGTGCCATCTCCCATATGTATTCCTCTCGTACCTCATTTGCTCCTGCATTTGTGCGACCAAGAAACAAGTTTACAAAACTTTCGTTAATAATGCAACTTACATAAGTACAAATACAACCTGATCTTCAATCATTTTTCACAAATATTTACAATTATTACTAGTATTATTCTCAACAAATTTATTCAAATCATTAATTTAGTTTAACTTCAAGTTATGCCAAGATTAATTTTAATGAAGCAAACTAAACGTTCAATTAAAGTTTATCTGTACAACAGCAATGCTTATCATTTCTTATTTGTTTTCACCACTTGATTCTTTCAGATAATAACTTCTAGCAGTTGTCATTTCTGTATCTCAGAAAGTTTTTAAAATACTGTACAAAATTTTTTTGATTGGGAGTTCAAGTGTGGGTATGTTAGTGATTTGTTCTTCATGCGGTTGTCGCTCCATTTCATGCTCTACAACTTATACCAAACAGGTCTACCGATACACGGCAGCTCTCTCTGAGCTACCCCACATTGTGACATTGTACCCTTTACCCCCAAGACTACCCTGTGGTCAGAGTACTCATATACGTCATTCACATGAAATCATTCACATATGGCAGCGTTTCCCATGTCTGCTAACCCAACTCTGCAGTACGTCTGTTAAATCATAACTGTACAGCATCATTTACGTCTGCAAGTACATCCTTAAGCCGCATAGTTTCTTGTTCAGTGCATTATCGCTTCTGGTGTATCTACAAAAATTAAATTTCGAATTAATTCGCATCTCTTCCTGGGGGCGTTCCTCTTCTCTGTATCTCCTACACCATCTTCCTGACTCCTTCTGACACAAATGGTCTTCTCCCATGCAAAAGCTTCTTCTTCAACGACATCTCTCTTCTATTTTGTGGTATAAACTCATGTTAATACCGCTGCTTCTTTTTGTGACAGACTGGAGATTAGATATTGCATCTCTGTTTGTTCTTTCAGAGTTTACCGAAATGCTGTCTTATGACTGCATGGTGCGAGATTGGAGGTGTAGAAATTAGGCCCTGTATCTGACATACATTAATTAAACACAATCCAAAATAATGAATTAGGAATTAAATGGCTATTAAAAGAAAGAAGAACGTCAGTTAATTCGGTTTATACCGTTGAAGAAGACGTTTGACAAGTAATGATAATATTATTCTAGTAAAACCTTGGCATATCTGATAAAATGGTCCTACATAAGGGGATGTGTTGAATCTGTGGTGAGAGTTGAAGGCCGGCTGGTCATTGAATCTGAATGTCAAGCCTTCGGGGTGTAGCTAAAAGTTGTAAAATTCCATAAAATGGCTTTAAGGTCTCTACGCATCTTCTCCCGGTTGCGGCTCGATCTCACCATAGTAAATTACTGGTGGAGGCCCAAGTGGCTGCAGAACCAGTCACTGGTGGCGTATGAACGACCTTCGCCAACGGCTAATTACAGATCAGTCTGAAATCTTTTAAAGTACCTTTGTACATTTGTTGTGTTGTGTTGCAGTCCAGCAGACGCGAAGTGAATTGGCAGCAGCTCTCAGAGAAGACGTAGTAAGAAGAAGTAATGGCCCGCCCGGTTGGCCGTGCGGTCTCACGCACCGCTTTCCGGGCGGGAAGGAGTGCCTGGTCCCCGGGACGAATCCGCCCGGCGGATTTGTGTCGAGGTCCGGTGTGCCGGCCAGTCTGTGGATGGTTTTTAGGCGGTTTTCCATCTGTCTCGGCGAATGCGGGCTGGTTCCCCTTATTCCGCCTCAGTTACACTATGTCGGCGATTGCTGCGCAAACAAGTTCTCCACGTACGCGTACACCACCATTACTCTACCACGCAAACATAGGGGTTACACTCGTCTGGTGTGAGACGTTCCCTGGGGGGTCCACTGGGGGCCGAACCGCACAATAACCCTAGGTTCGGTGCGGGGCGGCGGAGGAGTGAAGTGAACTGTGGTAGTCGTCGGGGGGTTGTGGACCACTGCGGCTGCTATCATTTGCTATCATTTAACACTGAAAAAATGCGTCTCATTCTCTTTCCACCACTCTCTGTGGCCAGTGAGGTGGGCGTTCATTAGCACAGTCAAGTTTCTCGGTCTGACTTCTAGTGTACTTATATTAGCCAATACTGGCAGTTCTCATGTTGCATCAACATTTGGCTTTTGTGAAGTCAGTGTTCAGTGCCCACTTATGGCTTCACAGCTTCCCGAAACTGTGAGTTCGCACTCCATTTTCGAGATAGCATCCACATCATCCGGCCCTCTTCAGAGGATACAGAGCTTTCTAAGAGTTGTGCACTGTAGCGACTTCTTGGAATTCATTAAAATCAGCGTTCCTCTCATTCTATTTCTGAATCATGAAAATGGCTATGGCTGGGAGACTTGCATCACAGGAGACCTTATCTGTGTTTGCCTGCGGTGCTTCCGGCACCAACTAGGGTCACTCCAAAATACCGTCCGGTGACCTGCAAGACACTGATCTGTGTACCTTCCGTCGTTCTCTATCGAGAACCGCTCCAAGTCTGGCGACCTATACGACTCCATGGTGCTTTCGCCTCATCACAGTTTGTTTTCAGTTTCCTCTCATTTATATAAGGCATCTAAATTCGAATAAAAGAGTAAAATAAAGATTAAACTGCATTAGTCAGCTCCAGTACTATTTTGCCTAAGTTATGGGAAAGTTTCCGAAAAACCGGTCGTGTAACACTACCAGCACAACATACATAGTTTATATCTACATCTACACGATTACTCTGCTATTCACAATAAAGTGCCTGACAGAGGGTTCAATGAACCACCTTCAAGCTGTCTCTCTACCGTTCCACTCTCGAAAAGGCTTGCGGGAAATACCAGCACTTACATTTTTCTGTGTGAGCCCTGATTTCTCTTATTCCATCGTGATGATCTTTTCTCTCTATGTAGGTGGGTGCAACAGAATGTTTTCGCAATCGGAGAAGAAAACTGGTGATTGAAGTTTCATCAGAGGATCCCGTCGCAACGAAAAACGCCTCTGTTTTAATGATTGCCACTCCAATTGACGTATCATGTTTGTGGCACTATCTCCCCTAATTCGAGAGAGTACAAAACAAGATGCCCTTCTTTGTACTTTTTCGATGTCATCCGTCAGTCTTCTCATATGAATAACTTCACACTTTTCTTTATTCAGGGTCAATTTCCACTTCTCGTACCATACAGATATCTTATCTAAATCATTTTGTAATTCGTTTTGGTCATCCGATAACTTTACAAGACGGTAAATGACAGCATCATCTGCAAACAATCTAAGACGACTATTCAGATTGTCTCCTATGTCCTTAATATAGATCAGGAACAATAGGGGGCCTATAACACTTCCTTGGGGAACGCCGGATATTACTTCTGTTTTACACGATGACTGTCCGTCTGTTACTACGAACTGTGACCTTTCTGACAGGAAATCACAAATCCAGTCGCATAGCTGAGGCGATATTCCATAAGCACGCAGTTTGGTTAGAAGACGCTTGTGAGGAAGAGTGTCGAAAGCCTTCTGGAAATCTAAAAATATGGAATCAATTTGACATCCCCTAACCACAGCAGTTTTTACTTCACGAGTATAAAGAGCTAGTTGTGTTTCACAAGAACGATATTTTCTGAATCCGTGCTGACTATGTGTACTTCGAGGTACTTCATAATGTTCGAATACAGTATATGTTCCAAAACCCTACTGCAAATCGACGTTAGTGATATGGGCCTTTAATTCAGTGGATTACTCCTACTTCCGTTTTTGGGTATTGAAGTGACTTGGGCAATTTTCCAGTCCTTAGGTATGGATCTTTCTGTAAGCGAGCAGTTCCATATAATTTCTAAATATGGAGCTATTGTATCAGCATACTCTGAGAGGAACCTGACTCGCATACAATCTGGACCGGAGGCCTTGGCTATATTAAGTGATTTAAGTTGCTTTGTTACACCGAGGATATCTACTTCTATGTTTCTCATCTTGGCAGTTGTTCTTGATTGGAATTCAAGAATATTTACTTCATCTTCTTTAGTGAAGGAGTTCCAGAAAACCGTGTTTAATAACTCTGCTTTAGTGGCACTGTCATCAGTGACTTCACCGTTGTTATCGCGCTGTGAAGGTGTTGATTGCGTCTTGCCACTGGCGTGCTTTTATGTGTACCCAGAACCTCTATGGATTTTCTGCCATATTTCGAGACAGAATTTCGTTGTGGAAATTATTAAAAGCATCTCGCATTGAAGTACGCGCTATATTTTGAACGTCTGCAGAACTTTTTTAAATCTTGGGAATTCTGCGTTCTTTAAATTTGGCATGCTTTTTTCGCTGCTTCTGCAACAGCGATCTGACCCATTTTGTGTAACATGTGGGATCAGTACCATAGCTTATTAATTTATGTGGTATATATCTCTCAATTGCCGTCGATACTATCTCTTTGAAATCATTGCACAACTTTTCTACGCTTATATGATGAGATCGGAAGGAGTGAAGACTGTCTCTTAAAAAAGGCATTAAGAGCATTTTCATCAGCTTTTATAAATAGATATACTTTGCGTTTCTTTTTTATGGCTGTAGGTGTTAGGGTATTCGGCCTAGCAGCAACTGCCTTGCGGTCACTAATCACTGTATTCGTCACGATACTCACTATATGTCCAGGATTATTTGTTGCTAAGAGGTCAAGTACGCTCGCGCAACCATTCACGCTTCGAGAGGGCTCGTGAACTAGTTGTTCAAAATAATTTTCTGAGAAAGCATTCAGTACAATCTCTGATGACGTTTTATGCCTGCCGCCGCGTTTAAACGTAGAATTTTTCCATCATATCGAGGGTAGACTGAAGTCAGCACCGACTATAATTGTATGAGTTGGGTACATATTTGAAATGAGACTCAAGTTTTCTTTGATCTGTTCAGTAACTCTAGCTTCTGAGTCGGAGGGTCGGTTGTTGTTGTTGTTGTGGTCTTCAGTCCTGAGACTGGTTTGATGCAGCTCTCCATGCTACTCTATCCCGTGCAAGCTTCTTCATCTCCCAGTACCTACTGCAACCTACATCCTTTTGAATCTGCTTAGTGTATTCATCTCTTGGTCTTCCTCTACGATTTTTACCCTCCACGCTGCCCTCCAATGCTAAATTTGTGATCCCTTGATGGCTCAAAACATGTCCTACCAATCGATCCCTTCTTCTAGTCAAGTCGTGCCACAAACTTCTCTTCTCCCCAATCCTATTCAATACCTCCTCATTAGTTATGTGATCTACCCACCTTATCTTCAGCATTCTTCTGTAGCACCACATTTCGAAAGCTTCTATTCTCTTCTTGTCCATAATAGTTATCGTTCATGTTTCACTTCCATACATGGCTACACTTCATACAAATACTTTCAGAAACGACTTCCTGACACTTAAATCTATACTCGATGTTAACAAATTTCTCTTCTCCAGAAACGATTACCTTGCCATTGCCAGTCTACATTTTATATCCTCTCTACTTCGACCATTATCAGTTATTTTACTCCCTAAATAGCAAAACTCCTTTACTACTTTAAGTGTCTCATTTCCTAATCTAATTCCCTCAGCATCACCCGATTTAATTTGACTACATTCCATTATCCTCGTTTTGCTTTTGTTGATGTTCATCTTATATCCTCCTTTCAAGACACTGTCCATTCCATTCAACTGCTCTTCCAAGTCCTTTATAACCATCTTTATAACCATCTTATCTCAAATAACATACTGTCAAAGTCACAGTTTGGATTTCTAAAAGGTTCTGATATTGAGAAGGCTATCTTCACTTATAGTGAAAATGTGCTTAATTCATTAGACAAAAAATTGCAGGCAACTGGTATATTTTGTGATCTATCAAAGGCATTTGACTGTGTAAATCACAATATCCTTTTAAGTAAACTAGAATATTATAGTGTAACAGGAAATGCTGCAAAATGGTTCAAATCTTATATCTCTGGCAGGAAACAAAGGGTGTTATTAGGAAAGAGCTTGATACATGTCTATCAGGCATCATCCAACTGGGAACTAGTTACATGTGGGGTCCCACAAGGTTCCATTTTGGGGCCCTTACTTTTTCTTGTGTATATCAATGACCTTTCATCAGTAACATTACCAGATGCCAAGTTTGTTTTGTTTGCCGATGATACAAACATTGCAATAAATAGCAAATCAAGTGTAGTCTTAGAAAGATCAGCCAATAAAATATTTGTGGACATTAATCACTGGTTCCTAGCCAATTCTTTGTCACTAAACTTTGAAAAAACACACTACATGCAGTTCAGAACTTGTAAGGGGTGTCCCAAGAGTATATGTCTAACATATGATGACAAGAAGATAGAAGAAGTGGACAGTGTTAAATTCTTGGGATTACAGCTTGATAATAAATTCAATTGGGAGGAGCACACCACAGAACTGCTGAAGCGTCTTAACAAATCTCTGTTTGCAATGCGAATTTTGTCAGACGTAGGGGATATAAAAATGAAAAAGCTGGCATACTATGCTTACTTTCATTCCATAATGTCATATGGGATTATTTTTTGGGGTAATTCATCAAGCCAAGCTAAAGTTTTCCGGGCACAAAAACGTGCAGTAAGAATTATATGTGGTGTGAACTCAAGAACATCCTGCAGAAGCCTGTTTAGGGAACTAGGGATACTAACTACAGCTTCCCAGTATATTTATTCCTTAATGAAATTTGTCATTAAAAATATATCACTTTTTCAAACCAACAGCTCAATTCATGGAATCAATACTAGAAATAAGAATAATCTTCACAAGAATTTAAAGTCACTTAGTCTTGTACAAAAAGGTGTGCATTATTCAGGAACACACATTTTCAATAACTTGCCAGCAGCCATAAAAAGCTTAACAACCAATGAAATTCAGTTTAAGAGAAGCCTAAAGGATTTATTGGTGGCCAACTCCTTCTACTCCATTGATGAATTTCTTAGTAAAACCAACTGATTTGTATATAAGTACAACATAACTTCTGCACAATTTCAGTGCAGTAATGTGTTCACTGAAAATTTTTGTGTGTGTGTGTGTGTGTGTGTGTGTGTGTGTGTGTGTGTGTGTGTGTAAGTATAATCTAACTTCTGCACCATTTCAGTGCAGTAATGTGTTCATTGTAAATAAGTATTACAGTAGTTGTATTACATGTTTATTACCTTATAAATAAATAAAAAACGTTTTTTATTTTAAATTCAGTGCATTAGTATTTGTAAAATGACTCTTAGTGTTCATTAAAAATGACGATCATTCCACTTGGGACCTGTGGAATGGTACATTAGTTTATTTGTTTTAGTTGTAAATATTTGTCATGTATTGTTGTTTTTCTGACATGTTCCACATCCAGGAGGACCTCCTCACTACGGATCAATTGGAATGAAAGTAAATCTAATCTAATCTAATCTACAATGTCATCGGCGAGATCCAATTAATAGTTTAGCCCGATTGTCGGGTATGACGTCTGTCCATACTATTTCGCGGGAACTATCTACTTGAATTTCACAAGGTAATCTACGTCTGACATCAATAAATACTCCACCACCAACTGTATTTAGTTTAACCTTTCTGAACACTGTTAGTTCGTTTGAGAAGCGCAGGTTTACCATTCTAGGTTAGAATGTGCTGGTGTTTGTGATGGTAAACACCGTATAAATAACAGTTACATTGTTCGTTGTACTTATATTGACAGAAACGTTACATCACATACAGACAAAAGGAACAACAATACACAGATAGTTCACATCTCTTAGACGGCAACGACAAAGATGAAACAAGGAACGAGATTATCAACTTAAGGCAACAGTAACTGAGAAATTATATACTCATTTTCCTTTTCGCGAAACTTCGAATCTGCATCTTCGTGAGCCATTTCGAAGATCATTTCCATTTTTGCTTACAACAAATTTAATTTGCTTCTACACCTGAATCCACCAGACAGGGTTCAAATGGTTCAAATGGCTCTGAGCACTATTCGACTTAACTTCTGAGGTAATCAGTCGCCTAGAACTTAGAACTACTTAAACCTAACTAACCTAAGGACATCACAAACATCCATGCCCGAGGCAGGATTCGAACCTGCGACCGTAGCAGTCGCTCGGTTCCAGACGGTAGCGCCTAGAACCGCACGGCCACTCCGGCCGGCTAGACAGGGATGGCAAATAAAATACGTTTTATTCTGCTATGAAATACATCGTACCTTACAGTGAGAATATTTGTTCCATGTCGGCAAGTGAGGGGATGTGAGGTAATGAGATTAGTACGAATTTCTGCTAATGTCGAATATGTTTTTCTAAACCTACATAGAAACCAGTTTCATAGAGAAAATGCGCTATATATACACAGACGTCACCATCATGGAACGAGATCTTATTTTGACGTCAGTAACAAAAGAAAAGTGTAGAAAATGTCAGCAGTACCAGCCACTTGGCTACGAAGACAGACAGTACTATCTGTTATATAGTTTCTTATAACATGCTTTTCAGCTACGTCGTCATTCTGGTAGATAAATTTCGGTTTTTGAACAAACATCCGTTGTGTATTCAGGTAATCAAAAGTGTACGGGGTGGTTAGAAGCAGTCTGGAAAGCTTGTAAGGGTGTTTCAGGGTAGGCTGCTCTGGGAAATAATTGTGAACAAAAAAATACGATATGTTGCGCCGTTTGCGAGCTAATTAGGACTGAAGTTATCCAGTTAGGCCGTTGCGTGTGCAAATTCGGACAGCCAGTGACAGTGTCGCCAAACGTGTCCTTTGTTTGGTTTCCTAAAACCGAACAAGACAGCAATACAAAAATTATACATGAGGCGGTAGTAACGATCGAATCAGAGCCAGAGGCTGCGGAGTCTCATGCACTATCACTTACGCTATGAGAACAGATGACACCAGTTGCATCTGGAGGGCAGCTTGAATTTTCAGGCACAACGCCCTGATTTACTAACTTCAATGCTAATTGACACAGAAACGACGCAACGTATCGAATTTTTGTTCTTAACAATTATTTCTCGGCACAACGTATCCGTAACACCGTTATAAGTTAACTGCACATTTACAACGCACACGCCTGCCTAAGAAAGGGAGAAATATTGCGATTTGATTTTTCGTTGATTGTGAGGTCATTAGAAGGTCTTTAGAAATGGAGTACAAGCTCGGATTGAGGAAGAGTGGGGAGGAAAATCGATCGTCTCTTCTCCGAGAAACCATAAGGCGACGTCAACTAGTTACGTGAGCTGAAAATGAGGGGGGAGGGGTCCTGCAAAATGTCACCAAATCTCATTTAAAGGGGGAGGGACGAAAATAAAAGTTTCACATGAACCTTTTAATTCACGTAGTATACATTATTATATCGGATAACATTTTGTTATATATAATTAAGCCCGAGCACAGACGATATCTGCACTGATCTGAGTGCTTTACCCGTGAACGTGCCTGGGATTCCCCGATTTGACACAAGAGCCACACAAGTGTCAGATGTCATTCTGGGAGTTCTTTGCCACGCCGATGGAAATCGCCGCCTGTCAGTGAATCACGTCGTGATATTCTGCAACAAATAGAAAACCGATACTATTGTGTTCAACATGAATTATTATCAAAACTTTCACAGTGCGTATTTTAAGCAGCATGCCGACAAGTCGAAACACAAGTGCGAGCAAGAAATTAATCGTTTGTGAATTTGTGGAAGGTAACCAAGCTGAAGTTCAACGACAAGAAATTTCTGAGTGATCTCTTAGTGACCATATAAATCAAAGAGATTGAGAAGCTATGTAATCATATGAATCGATGCTTTTCATCTGCAAACCAAGCAGAAGTTCAATGACATTTCATGTATTTAATATACCAATGAAAAGGACAATTTTTAGGGATCCGTCAAAACGGTGAATACTGTTTTCACATGGAGCCTTTCGGTCTGTCTGCCTCTGTCTGTTCGCATTCGGGAGGACTGCGGTTCAATCCCGTGTCCGGCCATCCTGATTTAGGTTTTTCGTGATTTCCCTAAATCGCTTCAGGCAAATGCCGGATGGTTCCTTTGGAAGGGTACGGCCGACTTCCTTCCCCGTCCTTCCCTAATACGATGAGACCGATGACCTCGCTGTCTGGTCTCTTCCCCCAAACAACACACACTCTCTGTCTGTCTGAAACTCTGAATACTACTCAGTGTTGGCATGTTAAAAATGAAGTGTTTTTAATCAAGTGTTACAAACACTGTTTAACACACTTTCTACATAAAAAGAGGTTTTATTGAAGTGTTTTAATCAATGTTTAAACAAGTAAAACAAATAATTTTCACATATTTTCACCCGATTACAGGCTAATCTTTATGTGAGTGGGAGGGGGACGTGGGTCTCACAACGCCTCACCAAAGCTATTCAAGTGAGCACCTGTGGTCTGAATTTTGCAGAAAGCCCCTCAGGTACTTGATGGACGTCCTATAACGGCATTTGCCTCGATCGCGTTATGGAGACAATGCAAAATCTAAATCTGGAATAACCGGACGGAGATTTGAACCATCCGTGCCCAAGACGAACCTGCAACCTCCAGCCCATGAGGCAGCGGCCAGTCGCGTTACGTTATAGAACGGATTAACAGATCCTGCCGTCGCGAACGCGGCTCGCTCAAGTGCGTCAACCACACTCCGCAGTTGCCTCGCCTGCTTCGCCTCCCTATTCCCTAGCAGGCGCCAGGCAGCTGACACCCAGTTCCGGAGACAACAAGTACGGCAGCCAGATGGCGCCGTCGCTGCGCAGGGGTTGAGGGGCCAGGAATGCTGCGATCTCAAGTATTCCCGTTCTCGGGGGAGGTAGGGGGGGGGGAGGGGAGGGAAGCGTCGGCGCCGGGATAGGGTGGGGAAGGGAAGCGTCGGCGTCGGGTAATTAGCGCCCGCTCCTGCGACAGAGTCGTCGCGAACCGCAGCCGCAGCGTAATTAGAATTCTGTCGCAGCAGGCGGGAGGGGGAGGGGCGGCGGCGGCGCTGAGGTGCGACTTGGCGCGCCCTCCCCTCCGTCCCCCACCCCGCCCCCTCCCCCCTCTCCGCGACGCAGCCGCTACCCCTTCCGCGCAGCCGGTCTCGCTCGCGTCGTCACGTGATCAGTTTAATTACTGTCCGCCACAGCATGCTAATGAATGCAATCTGTCTTGCCCCAGCACCTCTGCTCTCTCTCTCTCTCTCTCTCTCTCTCTCTCTCTCCCTCTCGCGGCAGGTCACAAGTCGGGCGCAGGGTGGCTGGCACGGATGCAGCGGCTCCGAGCCGCGGGGCCGGGATATAAATGCCTGCAAGCGCTGTGTATCACGCCGTGCCACAGGGGACCGCCTGCGCTGCGCCCCGCCGCCGACAAAGGACTCGCCGTCCCATTAAGCAGTCCATGCGGCGACGTGTCGCCAGCACCGAGACACGTTTTCGCCCAACGACTGTGGAAAATGGGGAACTTCGTCTGCTAAAGTGCCTATCATGCGCATAGACTACTCAGTTTGTATATTTTGCTTATTTTTTTCATAGTTCCACACAACTTCTTCCTGTTTTCTCGATTGATCTGTGTTCAGTTTTTCAAGGCCTATCCACTGTGCCAACTTATAACTAAATCTGAGGGGAGTGCGATGGGGAGGTTCCCTTGTAAGTGCCAAATCTGACATTTGTCAGGAGAATGAAAAAAAAGGATGTTTCTCCGTTTGTACATAACTGATTTAGATCCAAAAATTAAGAAGGTATTCTAATAGCATAGATTTATACTGCTCACTGCATCTCCGAAAAAAAAAAATCCGTATCGGAAGCCAACAGCCTTCCTGCAGTGCACATTGGTAACACCAGCTCCTGTCAGATCACCGAAGTTAAGAGCTATCGGTCTGGGCTAGCACTTGGTTGGGTGACCATCCGGTCTGCCGAGGGCTGTTGGTAAGCGGGGTGCACTCAGCCATTGTGAGGCAAACTGAGGAGCTACTTGTTTGAGAATTAGCGGCTCCGGTCTCGTAAATTGACATACGGCCGGGAGAGCGGTGTGCTCAACACATGCCCATCCATATCCGCATCCAGTGACACCTGTGAGCTGAGGATGTCACGGCGACCAGTCGGTAGCGTTGGAACTTCCAAGGCCTGTTCGGACGGAGTAGTAGACATATTAGAAAATAAATACACCCTAATAAAATAAAAATGACGTACCACGAAGAAATTATCCGAAGGGGACGGAAATCGGTACGATGTACGTGTGCAGACAAACTATATATATATATACTAAGAATGTCCGAAAGAACAGATACCATCTTAGTATATACATATATAGTTAAGGCTCACCGGCCAGTCGCCCATCTTCTGCTTCTGTGCGAATACACGAACAGTGCCCGAACTCTTACGGGAATCGGCAACGCGCCGCGACTAATGAGTATAATGGGCGGGGGCACTACGAATGTAGTGCGGGACAATACCTTGAGAATGTGGGTTTCGCGGGAGGCGTGCCAGAGATAAAATCCTTGCAGTCGCACTCTTTTCTGCGTCCTCGGTGGCTCAGATGGATAGCACGTCTACCATGTTAGCAGGAGATCCCGGGTTCGAGTCCCGGTCGGGGCACACATTTTCATCTGTCCCCGTTGGCGTATGTTAACGCCTGTAAGCAGCTAAGGGTTTTCATTTCACTGTAAATGATTATAATTTCAGAAAAACTAGATGGTTTATTCAAGAGAAAGAGCTTGACAAATTGAGCAAGTGCGTAACACGTTGGTCCATCAATGCCCCTTATGAAAGCAGTTATTCAGCTTGGCAGTGATTGACAGATTGGTAGATGTCTTCTTCCTAAGGCATATCGTGCCAAATTCCGCTCAGTTGGCGAGCTAGATCGTAAGAAATCCGGTCTGCTTGGAGTGTCCTGACCATAACGCTCCAAACGTTCTCAATTCTGGAGACATCCGGCGACCTTGCTGGCCAAGCTGGGGTTTAACAAGCAATAGAAACTCCCGACGTGTGCTGGAGGACGTCGTCTTCCTGAAATGTAAGCCCAGGATGGCTTGCCACGAAGGGCAACAAAACGGGCCGTAGAATGTCATCGACGTACCGCTTTGCTATAAGGGTGCAATGGATGACAACCAAAGGGGTCCTGCTATGCAAAGAAGTGGCATATCAGAACATCACTCCTGGCTTTGGGCAATATTGCAAGCGACAGTCAGGTTGCAACACCCCACGCGTCACTTATCTGGTTTTGGTGTGTGTTCACCCCAGCTAATTGACTAACACATCAACAGAGAGTGCAAAACTGCCACAATATCGGATAACGCAAAGAAAGTAATAAGGCCCTGTGACTCCTGATTGAACTGTGGTGGCAGTGTTGACATTAATTGATTCAGAATTGATCACTTTTAATTAAAAAGGGGTGCACATTGATGTTATATTCAGCTATTGAACACCAGGTGTAAATGTTGAGCATAAAATTAATTAAGAAAGTGACTTGGGGTTTCAACTACTTGATTGAAAACAGATGCAGTCGATTAGCACAAATTTATTTTATCTCCCGACCTTCAATCATCACATAACATGACTCTCCTAACATGCAGTGGTAATTAATTGCGTTTACGTGGAGTAAAGCACGATAAATCAAAATTAATTCCTATCGACTGACCCTGGCATAATGCGAAGTGCGAGAAGAATTCCCCAATACACGGCCCATGAAACCCTCGTCGAAGCTTTGACGAAGTAATCCAACAAATTAATCAGTAGCCTAATTCAAGCCGGACCAGGTGCAATATCACCGAATTCAACGTGGCGGGGCGGCGTCATTGTGAGGACATCGGCCGGCCTCGTGGTGCTGCAAGGTTGCGCTCATCTATTCACTCCTAGCTATCTTGCTCAGTACATAGCTGAACCAAAACTTTCTATCTCCAAGCTCAATCGTTCTGTTTGCTAAGTCCTAAACTGCAGAGCTGTTCACTCTGTCTTAGGCAAGCTGAGTAAAGAAAGCCACGTCTGCACTCCAGGCAAGCTGGGAACAAAGACCTCTACCTCGGTTTCCCCTCCAGCAAAATCACTTACGCCAATTGCAGTGCAAGTCGCGTTAATTATGCGTTGCTTCCCAGAGCTGTCCAATGCCTGCTCTGGGAAGTGAACAAATTCCCACAAAATTTCCCTTCCTCTCAACTTCTGCTATTTAGCTCCTCCCAGGCCACCCATCAAGGTTAGTGTCTGCACAAAACACCAATTTTTCCGGAATTCTGTCTCCCAGGAGAGTACTTCAAATTCCTTGGTCCTACGTTCCCATCGGAGGCCGGCGTATTTCATTCTGTCACTCTTCACCTGATTTACTTCAGACTCTGCGGACCATGAGTTAAGCGTTTAGTTACTATAGTCACGAACTTACATATTTTGGCCTCTGTTGACTGCTCCACCATAGCTATGCACGGCTTTCTCGCATGTTTCACTGAAAACGGGACGACGGACATTTATCAACAGGCGTACAAGTTCTCCATCTGCTTCCCAGTTCACCATCATGGAATCAACCACCCCCCTCACTGTCGCTCATCTTAAGGCAGCTGGAGGCTGCAACCCGTTACTGCTTTCTCAGAGTTTGAGCCGTCCTAAGCTGCCTATTGTCACTTCCCTTAGCCACTCCTCAGCCCGGCTATGGTCAACTCTGAATATTTCCTTGGGATAAACTAGCCTCCAGTAAATCGACACATTTCCACAAAGTTTTCATGTCGCTTGAATTACTTTAAAACCATCACCCAACATTAATTATTTCAATACGTCCATACTATACCCTCTAGAAGATGCATTGTGCCTTGTCAGTCAGTTTTGTTCAGCCATACTGTTCACTCAACGTGAGTTCGGTGATCTTTAATGACTTCATGTAAGGGGCATAGTTCTTGCCATCTTACAAGGCTGGCATCCCACCACTCTCTGGGGCGTCTTGAGACACGTCTTTGGCCTGGAATCTCATTGGCTGGGGCAGAATTGTCTTCGGTGATGAGTTCCGCTTCGAGCTGGTCATCGGGACCTTTACAGCACCGTGGTGCGTCGACGACATTCTACGCCGCATGTCGTTGCCCTTCATGGCAAGCCATCCTGGGCTTACATTTCAGCAAGATAATGCCCGCCAGTACTCAGCAACAGTTTCTAACGCTTGTCTTCACGCGTGCCAAACCCTACCTGGGCAGCAAGGTCGCTGCATCCCTCCGTAGTTGAGACTGGCTGGTGCATTATGGACAGAGGTCTCTAATAATCTTGGAATTCTGACGATCCAACGCGCCAACTGGACAGAATGTGGCACGATATCGCACGGGAAGACATCCAACAACTCTACCGATCAGTACCAAGCTTAATAACTGTTTGCATAAGGGCAAGAGCTGGGCCAATGCGTCATTGACTCGCTCGATTTGTGAAACTCTTTCTCTTGAATAAATCGATTAATTTTTCTGAAATTTGTTTGTCGTTACGTGTACACTTCTACCGATTCCCGTCCTATGCGGAGAATTTCTTCGCGATACGTCGTTTCTGTTCTCTTAGAGTGTACTTTATTAAAAACGCCCCAAGTGCCGTACCAGGAAACGAAATGGTTCTAAGTACCAATAAGAAGGCTCTTACAAGATGATTCTTGCAAGGAAGAAAACAGCAACCAAGTACTGTTAGTAGTGCTACTTATTTACACAAATAGCGCCGGTAGCGGCTTCGAAACGACGGGTTTATCTTCCATCTTCAGACGGCTGTTCACGTTTATATTACTTTGTTATTCTTCAGAATAGTTATTGGCTGGTTTTTCCAACAAATAATATTAACAACAGCAGCCTGAAGACGAACCTGTCGGTTCGAAACCGGTAACGGCGCTATTTGCTTTAAGTAAACAGCATCATTAACAGTGTTTGGTGGCTTTTTCCTTCTTTGCAAGAATCAGCTTGTATTTTTTACTCACCTACTGCCTCACAACTGTCAGTTTTTGATAAAACAACAGGAAGGAAATTCTTGTTCCAAGTTTCACTGATACTGAGACACTACGACTTGCCTGTGAGAATACGATTTCAGAAATACAGCATCAGGTTTTCAACTACTAGAACTGTAGTCAACAATAACTACTTCTTATATCTTTCAAACTTTGGAAGTTCAGTAGGAAACATAGCTTGGCACAAAGACCATGCGCCATCTACTAACGCATATTTGAAAGACTTTCTCCATTTTTTGGCTTCTGTACCAAGTAAGGGGCATGCAACAGAATGCAGAGAACATAGCACTTTCCATTTTCACTCTTCAGTTGTTGTCGACGTTGTCGGGCAAAAATAAAAAGATCCCGAGATCCCGAGTTCGAGTCTCGGTCGGGCACACCGTTTTAATCTGCCAGGAAGTTTCATAAAAAGATCATTTAAAACATTCTTTTCCTTAGGTCGCACAATAATACTTTTTCTTTATTTTGGACTTTCGAGTCATGAGCATTAAGCCATCCATAATTTACACCCATCAACTATAGCTACTTTTCGTTGTTATCTGCATGTAATGATGTGCAATTATTAGTAATATCACTGCATCTATAGAGGAAATAAGTTTCATTTACAAAATATGTAGTATAATTTCATAAATTTATAAACTAACTCTGTGTATGCACTACAATATGTAGGTCCTTTCGTTGTCTCACGTTCAGAGTTGGAGACACTCCTGTTGGTTGTCATAGTTCTCCATCCTGATGTTGAGACTTCAGAGTTCCGTATTCACAGGGGCCTCGCACTGCAGGACTTTTCCGGCTGATTTCTGGTCCAACAGGCATTTCTAGCGATGAGTAGAGTGGAAACACACAACTTGACTTAGTCACAGGATCTAAGTTTTCTAGTGCCTGGCTGTATGGATACTCCTAACTCTTCCTGAAATGTGTAGAAGTTTATAATCTCTAATGTCTGTTGTCCATAACAACAGTACAACGACCTCGTCCGCGTATTAAATAAGGGACCTCACTAACACGGTGGGGGCCTTTGCACTCCATAGCACTGAACTGTTTTAGTGTTCGATTTGTCGTGGCTTTTTTTCAGTGCATCCTAATATAATCTTCATATCTTCTTCGTTCCCACATGTACAAAGGGGAGCGTCAATCAGTCCCAGTCGGTGTAAATGTTTTTAGACGCCATTATTAAATTTCACACACACTACGGTTGTAAAAATTCTCTTCACAACGTTTTGTTGGTATATCAACAAGATGTTTGGATCATAGGATGTATTGCTTTATAATGTTTTTCTTTGTTGTTGGTTCTTCTTTGTCAATATTCGTCCCACGTCATTCGTATCGTCGTTTTAGATCATTATAGGAAATCAGAGTGCCGTATCTTTGGGTGACATGATTTGGCTGAAGTTGAACCTTATTTAGTCAGGTGGTTAGCCGGAGATCCCACTGCGGCCCGTGAACTAGATAAATATGACTCATTTGTGCTGATTTTGCAGAATACTAGAATGTTACTTAATTTTACTTCATGGTTGTTGTGTCGTACAGAATTATTCTTCCGTGTCGGGACAGCAACCGGTGAGTAGGTTTAGATGGTAATTTCTCCATCAATAAAAATTGGGGAAAACTTACGTGGTTCTAGCCGGCCGGAGTGGCCGTGCGGTTCTAGGCGCTACAGTCTGGAGCCGAGCGACCGCTACGGTCGCAGGTTCGAATCCTGCCTCGGGCATGGATTTGTGTGATGTCCTTAGGTTGGTTAGGTTTAATTAGTTCTACGTTCTAGGCGACTGATGACCTCAGAAGTTAAGTCGCATAGTGCTTAGAGCCATTTGAACCATTTTTACGTTGTTCTAAAGTGGCTACTAGCTCCGCCGCCATAACAGACAGTTTCGTAGGTAATTCATAGTATACCCAAGCTTATGCTGTCTCGTCTATGAATGCAGAAGCAAAGAATAGTACAGCTTTCTTTGATGTTAAATTTATCGTCTCGTGTGGATGGGTAAATTAGAACACAGAAAACTGTGGGAACACTTTAACGATCATTTGAGTCTGTAGTAGGGACAGGTGTATTTAACGTAACTGTGAAAATAATACCGTTACTGCCTCATACATGTTAAGGAAATAATATGTTCCAAGCTGACAACACTAAATTTTTAATAGAGTAGGATTCAGCAATATAAAACCGAGTTCTCACCAGCCATCTCGTATGTGGATTTCAATGGAAAATCTGTTCAGTTTTTATTACAAAGCCTTTTTCTTGCTGTTAAAGTTTCAGAAATTTTAAACAAATCAAAACCATTCGTGCCTTTTCAGTGCAATAGGCCTCCACAGTGTTCCATCGCGCAACTTACAGAAATGTATGTGTGTGTGTGTGTGTGTGTGTGCGCGCGCGCGCTCGTCTGTGTGTGTAAAAACTACAACCAGCCAGGTCAAATGTGTAATGGCCATGAAAATGTTTCTAACGCTATCTGACGCGATATATCAGAATAGACAGGGAGTTGACTAAGTATCTCAGATATACCGTCAAATGGAGTGAGAATTTGCCATTTTCACGGTTTTCCTTACACGGATTCCAAACAAAGGACTGTACGGGTTTCACACTTTTTTACAACGTTGCTACACTTATCCTCTTACAGACTGTGGGTCAACAAAATTTTTATCTGGCGCGGAGAAGAGGGAAATTCAGCTTTTGTGGTGGAACACTCTCGACCTGTATGTGAAGTGTGACTGTACCACTACTCATTTGAGCCTGAAACGAATGGAAACAAATGTGTGGGACATTCTCACCTCTCACTGACTCACGAGAAAACAATTTCGACGTGAAAATTTGCTAGAAATTCACAGTTCTGGAAGGAAGAAAATATTTTTTCAACTTAATTTCAGGAACAAATGTCACATTTATTTTGGAATAACCCCCTTTTACTTTGATGTTAAGGATGTTGCAATGTATGCCATACCTGGAACACACATGACAATCATTTCTGTCAGTGGCAATAGGTACCCGATAGCAAATCTTAAAATGAAAGTGGAACATGCTTGGCATTACATATCATCTAACAACCTAACGTAAGTATCACCTAACATAGGTACCTAGGTATCTACAAGTATGTTTCAAAAATAATAGGGGCTTCAATGAAGAAACGAAATTAAAATGTCGCCTGAAGTCAATTTTTAGCAACTTCCCTGACGAAATCTTCTTATTCTTTATTTCCTCCAATGCTAGGCATAACTGGTTATCTGTCGAATTGCGATACCCTCGTCTTCCCACCTTTTCGTGTACGCACATCCTATACCTCTAAATAACAAAGGAAAAATGGACAAAAACATTAGCGGCGCACGCTCACCCCGACAAGAGCTGACTTCACGCAACGTCACGTGTTACACGGA
The DNA here is from genome assembly GCF_021461395.2 of Schistocerca americana. Taxonomy (NCBI): domain Eukaryota; kingdom Metazoa; phylum Arthropoda; class Insecta; order Orthoptera; family Acrididae; genus Schistocerca; species Schistocerca americana. The sequence continues at coordinate 663,079,153 of NC_060122.1, forward strand.
AACTATTCCATTTATAGAAAAGGGCCTACACAGTTATCTATTACAATAGTTATAGTATTGACGTACTAACTTACCTTCCGGTGATTTAAATTACGCTATAGTGAACAAACAAGACTATACTCCAGTTATCAATAAAACTGATGAAGCAGCCACCTGTCTGAATAAATACTGTTAGCGGTGATGAGCCGAAATTAACAAGGAAACGAATCTAACGTTACCTTTGACGACACTAGTGAACTTATGCGACTAGACGGGACGCCCAACTTCCACAAGAAAGGCGCTCGATAGCACGCAAGCGTCAGACCCGTGTTGGCACATTCTCATCCCCATTGACGGTAGTTGTGAACTATACTGAAGGGCCAAAGAAACTGGCACACATGTCTAATATCGTGGAGGACCTCCGCGAGCACGCAGAGGTGCTGCAACACGACGTAGCATGGACTCGACTAATGTCTGAAGTAGTGCTGGAGGGAATTGACACCATTTATCCTGCAGAGCTATCCATAAATCCGTAAGAGTTTTCTGAACAGCACGTTACAAGGAATGCTCAGTAATGTTCATGTCTGGGGAGCTTGGTGGCCGGCGGAAGTGTTTAAACTCAGGAGCGCGGAGCCACTTTGTAGCAATTATGGATGTGAGGGGTGTCGCGTTGTCCTGCTGGAATCGCCCAAGTCGTCGGGATGCACAATGGATATGAATGGACGCAGTTGATCAGACAGAATGCTTACATACGTTTCACCTGTCAGAGTCGTATCTAGACGTATCAGGGGTCCCACATCACTCCAACCGCACACGCCCCATACTATTACAGAAGCTCCACCACCTTGAACAGTACCCTACTGACGTGCAGGGTCCAAGGATTCATGACGGTGTTTCCATACCCGTACACTTCCATCCACTCGATACAATTTCAAACGAGATTCATCCGACCAGGCAACATGTTTCCAGTCATCAACAGTCCAATGTCGGTGTTGATGGCCCCAGGCGAGGCGTAAAGCTTTGTGTCGTGCAGTCATCAAACATACATGAGTGGGGCTTCGATTCCGAAAGCCCATACCGATGATGTTTCATTGAATGGTTCGCACGCTGACACTTGTTAATGGCCCAGCGTTGAAATCTGCACCAATTTGCGGAAGGGTTGCATTTTTGTTACGTTGAACGATTCTCTCCAGTGGTCGATTGTCCCGTTCTCGCAAGAACTTTCCCCGACCGCAGCGATGTCGGAGATTTGATGTTTTACCGAATTCCTGATATTCACGGTACACTCGTGAATCGGTCGTACGGGAAAATCCCCACTTCATCGCTACTTCGGAGATGTGGTGTCCCATCGCTCGTGCGCCGACTATAACACCTCTTTCAGATCCACTTAACCCTGCTGATCACACTACCAGGCTCCTATGTCTGGACCACACCATAGGTCTCAGAGGCCTACACGATATATAATAATGAAAAACACTTAAATAACTTCGATCTCATGATAGGGGTTAGGGTATAATAAATTAAATAACCTTGAATAACATAAAAGAAACATATATTTCCTAAAAAACAACCAAATTCTCAAAAATTAAACAATAGTAGTCTAAACTTCGTATAACTAACAAAAAAAATCCATCATATTAGAAAATCACGTACAATTAATAATGTTTTTTAGACCTGAAACACGTATCACAAGATTCAGCGGAAGTTTCTCATTTACTGGTACAATTTGGAAATTTTTTTTTGTGGTGCTCATCACACACTGGCAACTTACATAAATCACACTGCATTTGTGATTTCCTTTGTTTTTGTAGTCACAAAATTTAGAGTAAGTTCTTTTGGGAATAGCTCCTTGCTCAATTTCTCCACAAGCTGCCTCTGCAGGTGGAGTCGTGTTCAGGTATCTATAAGCATTGTCCCGTAGGTAATGGGGAATTGGTGCGTCAAGCCTAGCCTTTATCAAAGGTGCTGTAAGCTGTTCAGAAACCGTCAACATAAAATCAAATCGCGACAATGGTTTTGTTTGATCGTTGTTTCTCTCGGTCCCTTGATTTTTGTAAAAATTATGGAGGTACACAGATAGGCATTTATGCAAGCAATATTTATCATATTGTAAAAAACGCATACATTCCATCGAAGTGTTTTTCGGCCAGTGTATAGTACTGACACACTTGATGAAACGCGTCGACACCCGCTTTGGTTTCGTTGTAATTGAGAATCATATACGGTTTTTGGAGTCAGGATGTACAGCATCATTTCCATGCATGGTTGAGATGACGGCAACCATTTTATTTTTCTTAGGTTTATATGAAACAGCTGTCACGTCTTCTCGGAATATGAAAAGCGAGGTTCGAACTTTGCGGTCCTTGTACTTCATATTGATGAATTCAGGGGGGGAGTTCTCGTTTATTTTTCTTTATGGTCCCGACATATGTCAGTTGGTAAGTTTTCAGCAAATCAATGACAAGAGGAATACCAGTAAACCAGTTATCCCCGGTGATATTACGATTAGTACCGTGAACTGGTTTGGTAAGTAGTTTGGTAAAATAAACAACAGCAGGAACACCGGGTGGTGTGGAACCCTTACCCAAGTATGGAAAAGCATTTATTAGATATCGAGTTGATTGATCGCAAAGCATTATGATCTTAATCCCGTATTTATTGAGCTTGCTAGGTATGTACACTTTGAATGGGCATTTACTCCTAAAACTCACTAACTGTTCGTCTATAGTATGATACGAACTTTGTTGATAATTGGTCTTATATTTTTCAATTAGAATATTCCATAGTTCAGAGACTAAAGCGAATTTGTCCATCTTTCGTCTTCCTTTTCGCGTCTGGGAATCGTCAAATTTTAAGTTGTACTAATAAAAACAAAGCAGTTTGCGAGACAGTATAGCTTGGAACCTATCTCCACTTATCTTGCGGTCATACAGTCGTTTGATGGGGACATGATTGTTTTTCGTGGCTCCAGACAAAATAAAAAGACCAATAAAAGCTTCCAGATCTTCTACAACAACTGGTTTGAAGGGAGGCTTGCATTTCTTCTCCGCTGAAAAATGTTTTTTTTTCCTTGTCCGTCTTTTCATTCGTGTACTTCACTACAAGATGCATTAGGGAATGTGTGAAAAATGGTCTGAAGCATTCAACAGGCTTCTTAGCATCAGCAACAGGGCCGAGGGTCTTAACTCTCAGATGTACTACATCTTTTTTAGTGCCTTCGTCGCGGTCGTTATCATGGGTCTGGTTTTCCAAACTGTGAGGTCATTCTTCCCTTTAAGCGCTGATCCGTCGATGTAAATTTGCAAGCTCTCAGCTTCTTCTTCCACTACCATCGTCTCGACTTCATCTACTACACGTCTTTTACCCTTTACCTGAAGATTACATTCTGTCTTCCTCTTTCTACCTGGTTGTAAAGGTTCTGAAGACGATGAAGTGTCCTTTTTGGAAGTTTCGGGTATGACATGTCGTCGCACAGTCTCTCTAACTGCTTCCTCATCATCTGAACTTCTAAAGGGATGAATTCAGGTTCGTCATCTGAAGAGTGCTCTGATTCCGAATTGGAGCGTTCTTATACTTCAGTATCACAATCTCGGTCCCCTAGTAGTGATTCAACTTCTGAGGCACAGTCATCATCTGACAAAGGTTTTGTCAATTCTGCTAACATTTCTACAGCAGCGTAGGATCACTTTTCCGCCTTAGAATCCATTCTGGAAATAGTAGGAACACCTGCATTAGAAGGCGGTATAATTAATCAACCGACAGAATGGAAAAACTAAAGATTAAATCTATTGAAAGAATACGTGTATTATTATAGACGACGGGAAAGAAAAAACAAGTCAAAAGAGGGATACTGTAAGATAGAATACGGACTACTGACAAGCACACCAAGGCCTCTGAGACCTAGGTAAATAGATCCTTGGTACCACTTATTCCGACTGATTTTCCATTGATCTCCTACTGGGCGCGCCAGCTCACTGGACACTCATTCGGGAGGAGGGCAGCTCAAATCCGCATCGGCCACCCTGGTTTACGTTTTTCGCACTTTCCTTAAGTCGCTCCAAGCCCATGCCGGGATGGTTCCTCTGAAAGGGCACGGCCGATTTCCGTCCCCATCCTTTCGTAATCCGAGTTCGTGTATCATCTCTAATGACCTCGATGTCGACGGGACATTAAGCCCTAATATTCCTTCCTTCCTTCTTTTCCGAATTCATCTAAGAGGTCGCAATACAACAATGGCCGAAATATTTGAGTGGCACATCTAGCACCGATTATAGTTACGGGAATGTAGAATCGTTTGTGTTGGTTACTTGGTTCAGATCGCTCTGAGCACTATGGGACTGAACATCTGAGGTCATCAGTCCCCTAGACTGAGAACTACTTAAACCTAACTAACCTAAGAACATCACACACATCCAAGCCCGAGTCAGAATTCGGACCTGCGACCGTAGCAGTAGCGCGGTTCCGGACTGAAGCGCCTAGTACCGCTCGGCCACAGCGGCTGGCTGTTGGTTACTGATCAGCCAATTGTCACTCACTCTACCTTCCAGTGAAACATTCGTATCATCTCAGTCACCAATTTTTCTGTTACAAAATGTGGCATACTTTGGTCTGAAAGCACTGCAAAGGGTCCGTTGCGTTTAGGGAGATTTAATATGGCGGCCACGTGACACGTGACAGCAGTTCCAGCAGATTACACGGCCTGACATTGCGTCCGACCAAATCACACACAGATATTCAAATGGAACGCTGTTACATAGTATAAAGTCAAATAATATTTTTTTGTGAGAAATATACGGTTTTTCAACGTATGTGGTTTAGTTACATATTTTGTCCCAGCTGAATCTCTAAATGCTTTTATTTTCCTGTTATCAACCAGAGAATAGTGTCGATTCCAAATTGAGTATCAGTTTACTTGTTTGCATCTATGACCTCGATTTTCGTTTGACCATCGCCGTATAAAACTTCTTCCTGTACGCTAGGATCAGTTCATTGCTCCTTTGCTTTCTTATGCCACTGAAGTTAAAAATGCTCTGATAATAACTTGCACAATTCAATAGGTCACTCAGTAGTCAAGTCAGTGACCAGTCATGTTCGCAGTATGTCAGTAAGTAGAAATCTTAAGGGGCTGATGATTCGTCACTTTCGAAAAATTGTATATCGAGACATTTTGAGTATCTTTTCGACTCTTAACTGCCATAACTGGATCAAAACAATTACTATTACCTCATTGTTTTGCGGCGATAATGTCTCACATCCGCGAGTCTTCATCTACGGAATAGACAAGGACTGATACACACCGACAGCATGTATTAGCAGTGCCATTCTCTTAGATACTACGTAATTTAATAGCCATAACTGCGCATCCCAGAGCAAATACCTCTTTATTTAAATGAATATACATGGAATACACATTTTCGATCAGTCTCCATGACAAATCCTTAATCCGTGAAACCAGTATAAAGTTTACTCTTTATCTGAGTCTTGGAAACTTTTCCTTTTTCCCATCGTTTCAAGAATATTGCAATGCTTTACATAACTAAATATTTTTGTTATTAACGTTTGTTTTATAATTTCGTTCTTAAACTATTTTTCTTTCCGGTTTGCCTGAATTCATCCTCTTGTTAGTACATGCTTTCTACGGTAGTGTTGTGAAGTACCTCTCACTTGAATACGTGAATGTGTATAGCAAAATTGTTAAAAAGCCTCTTCGGCATGAACAAACTCGTTACAGCGCATCCTTTTACATCCACGTAGACGCGTATCATTTAGTCCATTCTAGATTCTTCGTGTCGGTTTCACAAACTGGCTTTTAATAATGCAGCTGTTTAGATTAAATAACTTGTTCCGCCGAGTTACAGTGTTTATGGAAGGGCAGCCAGCCGTTGAAACGATCCACAAATACTCGACGCGTAAACGGCGAATTAGCAAACAGTTCGCGGAAACGCCGCTCAGAGCTTTGTGGCAGCAGCTACAGTTTCAGATATCAGCGCTCTCCAGCGTCCAGAATAGGGACTACGACGATTGCCATTGCTGCCCTCTGTCGGAAACGAACGGAAATAACGGGTCTGTAGCACTTGCTAAGAGATGGCGCAGCGTGTATATCTCGCTCGTGTCAGGCGGGTTCTTTCACTGTTACTTCCTCGTCACCGTAAAAGCACACAGGAAATTCTTGCAATAATAAAATTAGTTTAACATCCGAGAAGGAGAACACATAGTGGTGAACATCACACGCGACCAATGTAAAATTAAAGCATGGAGTAATTTCAATGTCGTGAAAAATCAGTACAGTGACCGAAATTTATAAAGATACGGAGAAACTCCTCTTAAAATTATTTAACGAGTAAAACGATAATAAGAGGCTGAACAATAAAGGAGAAGACTTTATCAGTAATAACACCCGCAATGTTTACAAGACGCTCAGTGTACGTTTCCATGGCCACCAACCCCCGCCCCCCGCCTACGCCTCCAACGACCTGATGGAAAACAATAGAAAGAATAATTGTGAAAATCTAGCCAAATATTTCAGTACACTCCTCAACTACGAAGAGCCATCAGGAAAAATCTGATTTTCAAAACCTGTAGCAAATCCTGATTTGCTTCCATCCTCACACGAAAAAATAGTGAAAATAATGAAATCACTGAAAAACAATAGAGCACCTGGCGAAGATTGGATTATTGCAGAATTATGAAACTAGTACCACGGAAACGTAACACGAAAAACTTAAAGAGAAATTCCCAGAGGAATCTAAGAGTGCCGTGATACAAAGGAGACAAAACAGACCCGAACAATTTCAGAGAAATCCCTCTTCTTCCGATAACTTATAAAATTCTCTCAAAAGCTGTGCTGGACCGCCATCAGCTGCAAACAGACTCACAGATCGGCGAGTATCATGCGGGTTTCAGGACAGGGAGATCCTGTGCTGAACAGATCTGGGACCTCAAGACTTTACTACAACTCAAGCGATGGCGGAATACTACAGCAAGTTTTGTGGATACTAAAAAAGCTTTCGTTTCTGTAGATAAGCAAACGCTGTTTAATAGCCTAGAAGAATTAGGGGTCGGTAGACAGACCAGAGACATCACACAGAAAAATTTATCAGGATCCACTTCAAAACTGAAATTCATGAGAGAAATCTCAAACCCATTCGAAATTCACAAAGGAGTCCGACAAGAAGACAGCTAATTGTCACTATTGTTGAACATCATACTGAAAAAAAAATAATTAGAGAATGGGAAAAGCACGCAAAAGGTATCGAAACTGGCCTTTGCAGATGACGGGGCCGTGTTAACGAACAACAAAGAGGGAGCCATACTAGCTCTAGATAAACAACACGAAATCTGCTGTAACACCAGACTTCAAATTTCCTATGAAAAAACTCAGTATATAGACGCCAGATCAAGTGGAAGCTTCTACTGAAAACACACCACGGAAAAATCTCACAGGAACTTAGGAGATGCCATCCAGCCCACTGGACCAAACACAATCTCCAACACAGAAAAAGTATTCACACTGCAAAAGGAATACTAACTGGCATAGAATCTTTACAACACAGTATCTTGTAATGCAAAACGACAAAACCAGAGCATGGTTGTTTTAGCAGAAGCTTTGTATGCGTCATAAACCACAGCAGTTAGAGGGATGACAAAAATTCATGACGCAGAGAAGCATGAACGAAAAATTCTTAATAAAATCGACGGCGCCGTTCTCCGAGACGAAACTTGGATGAGACTATCTACAAATGAATCCTAAGAACATACAGATAAGATCACAGCTATATTTAAGACAAGAAGCTTACTGGCCGACGTACATCTTTGTAGGATCGATAAAAACAGACTCTCACAGAATATCGTTAATGGAAGCATATTAAAGACCAACGGGATGAAACACAAGAAGACACGCAATAATGGAAAATTTTATATCGAAGGAAAATCAAAAACAAGAAACTTCTACAAGTCTCAACGAAAGAAATAACAAGGAAAAGATCCGAAGACGAAAGGAAGAAAAACACAGGGAATTAATGCAGAGGTTTTGGGAAAAACAGAAAAGGATAAAACGAAGTGAAGGTGTGACTGGCTCAAGTTCACACGTTCTTCCAAACGGGAATAATGGATGATAGTTATAATAAGTTATTAGTCTACACAAAAACGCTTTCCTGTAGTTGCTTTCATTGTGACACGGCGAGACCCAGCTCTGCGTCTGTCTTCAGCCCCATAATCCAACTTATTTCTCCGATATCGTTCAAAACGATACAAGTCGTCCCAGTTAACGAATGACTTAGCATTTTCTACTAGTGACTCATGATTACATCTGTTTATACTCAAAACCAGAAGCAATCATCGGTACTCTGAACATGACAAAAAAAACAAAACAAAAAAAGGAAAGCTTATTTTTGACCGACTTTAAAATCAGAAGATACCAACGGAATGCTGAAGAGGGTAAAAATAATGGATGCTGTAATACCTATTCTAGCCTTCAGCTAAAAAATGTTGGTGATGAATGAAATCACGGTCCAGTCACATAATCTGACCACCGCCTATGTTCGACGTGAACATGTAATAACCACTCACAAAAGGCGCGTGGCAGCAGTAGCAATGGTGGGTACATAAAGCTTGTCGGGGGACGCGGAAAACAGTGCAATCTTTGTCGTAATGCGGAAACGGAGCGGTTTACCTGATATCCAAGAGGGTATAATCATTGGCTTTCGGGCGATGGGTGGAATCATTTCCGGAACGGTTAAATCTGTAAACTGTTCATGTGCCATCGTGGTTAAAATATACCGTGCATGGCGACACAGTGTTACCCAAAACCGGTGGCAAGGCACGACGGGTCGTAAATGACAGGGAGGAATGTCGGCTGCGGAGATGTATTTGGGCGAACAGACGTGCAACTTTATGCAGAATGAATTTGCACGCCATTCGCAACGTTCTATGCAGATTCAAATTATGTGCCAGACTGGGACTCGAAACTGTGTTTGACACCCATTTACCCATAAAGTTTGATTGCCATGAACTTTAAAATTAAAGAACATATTAAATGTAAGAAAGAGATTAATATTTATGAACTGTATGAAGAAAACGTCATCCTATGCGAGAGGAAGAAAAAAAAGTTCTGGAGGAGAAGGGCTTCCAGAGTTTTGCGATAGTTCTCAAGCGACTGTAATGACGCGTACTGTACCTAAACTCGGACAGGATATCGATATCTGAAAAAGACCAGGAAACACAGAAAGATATTAGTTTCAGTGCAATATACATAGACAAGATTTAAGGCTCAGCCGGCCGAAGTGGCCGTGCGGTTAAAGGCGCTGCAGTCTGGAACCGCAAAACCGCTACGGTCGCAGGTTCGAATCCTGCCTCGGGCATGGATGTTTGTGATGTCCTTAGGTTAGTTAGGTTTAACTAGTTCTAAGTTCTAGGGGACTAATGACCTCAGCAGTTGAGTCCCATAGTGCTCAGAGCCATTTGAACCATTTAAGGCTCAAATACTCGTGTGGTATCGATAGCAACGATGCCACGGCATAGTTGGCACTATGAGACACCGATGACAGCGCACTCTAGCCGGAGCGGGAGAGCTCCACGAGCTCCGCTCCAGATGCTACCCATTTTGATCAAGAGCAGACGGCCGGGACACTTCGCTTCAGCTTCGCACCTCAGGGCAAAGTTATGTATTACCCTTGTTGCTAAAGTAGAGGTGATTTTAATTCACACTGCAGTACCGAGAGATTTTCACCTTTTCCTGCTCCTACCCACGAGCCGCCTTCCAGGAGGTATACAAAAACTCGACCGCAGAGGAAGTCCAGGACGTAATCAAGTTCATAGACGAGCAGTGATGAGCTGCAGGATGAAATTGGAAAGGAGAAAAAAATTAGTAAATTTTATATTTAAAATCGCCGAGGGATGGAATGCAACGAATAGGGAGTACCATAAGCGTGAATTTATTTGTTTATTTACTGTTAACAAATACAGACAGAAAATACAACTTTGATATACTTTCCAAAGGAAACAATTGTAGCTGCAATGGCCACAATAGGTTCCGCGAGAGATGAAAAATTCATGAATAACTTCAAGAGTGATTCATATTATTTAAAAAGGTAGGGGATATTAAAGTGTAAAGGATGGAAGGAGAAGATAGGAGTGTTGTTTGATTCGATATGAAATTAACAGAAAGTGAAAATAAACAAGCTTTCTAGTACTGAAACCTTTCATACAAGCCAAAAAAGGGGCAAATTAATGGGCGGCGTACATCGAAAGTTTTTAGGATGGAATAGTCCCAAGGTGTGACGGAAAATGGAAAGCTTAATATATGTGAAATATTTGCTTTAATAATGAAATGAGGTTAGCGTCTGACAGTACAGTGAATCACTAGAGTTTAAACAAACCTGTTGTGTACGTCTTCCGATGTTGTAAAATGAATGGGAAGTATAATTAAAAAGTTTACTTGATCTTACATCTAAAGTCTATGGAAGAAAAGGCTGTTAAATTATCAGAGGAAACATGATCATTATATTACTGAAGAAGTTATGAATGGATAGATACACTTATCAGACGACCCGAGCACGGGGTCCTGGGTTCGATTCCCGGAGGGGTCGGGGGTTTTCACCTGCCTCGAGATAACTGGGTGTTTGTTTTGTCCTCATAATTTCATCATTATTCCTGAAAGTGACGAGATTGGACTGAGCAAAGGTTGGGAATTTGTACGGGCGCTGATAACCGCGCAGTTGAGCGCCCCACAAACCAATCATCATCATCATCATCATCATCAATTATCAGTCGAACTGTCTTTGAACTTTACATAGATAAACTGTAGGCAAGAATGACGTGGAAACGTTCACAAAGTTTCATAAATCCCCCGCCCTATGGCCATGGTACAGCAACCGTGATGTATTTTCTGTAGGAAAAAAAAGAAAAACAATCTAGGTTACTAAAATAACGTAAGCTTTATTGATGCTTCAGAAATCATACATGGGAAAAATACATAAAAGCAGATTAGGGACATGATCCTATGTAGCATAGTAAGCCGGCAAAAACTTTTTTTAAATACTATAAAAACATCTGAGTGAAGGGGGCCTTACGTATACGATCTGCGGGTAACGCGTTAGTCGTAAGTTGCAGAAATTTTGGTGTGCACCTAAAATGTAAAAGTAAAAAAAAATTTAAAAAAGTTTCCTTGGACTCGCAACGAAGTGCCAGATTGCAAATCGGTAGTGGAACAGTGAAAGAGACACCGAGCTTCGTCGAAGGCATGCAGCTGTGCTTGGATAGGACCACACTTCCAAACTGGACACAAATTTCGGTATAGTAACTGTACTGACTGCCTGCGCAGCGGACGGGAGCTCCGCTGGGTGGCGTTTAAATGTTTGAAAGTACAATGAAGATTTCAGGATCAATTAAAAATAATTCTTCGTTCGCTAAGCTTTCAAAAGCTAGTGGACAAGTAGAACCTGTAATAGAATCGCTTCAAATTTTGCATCGTGCACCCAAGAGCCACAAAATGACTTTGTTGAAGGAATTGAAAATTACGAAACTGATGTAGCTAAGGATGTTAGTCTTAATAACCAACTGATTACCAAGAATCAGTCATTTTATAATTCAACGATGACAACTCTCCAAACAATATAACTGAGCACTGGCACAGTTCTCCTCTTCAGGATGTCAGTTTATTTCTATAGCCTATATTTTACATTCAGCTAACTGAATTTTTCTATAACTTGCCTGTGTTGCGAACAAGCTGTTAAGTCCATGTATTTCGTGCGTATTTGTTGTCCTTACTTTTGACACTAGCAGATAGCGCCAAGTTTTAGGTACTTTATCCCTTCTTTAATTTTTTGTTGATCTGTTTTGCTATTGTCACCTATTTTAAATTAATTTTTTTATTTGGATGGGCATTAACTGTCACTGACTGTCCTATTTTACTTTCATTCACAGTACCTGCAAACGTATAAACGCCACCTAGCGAAGCTCCCGTCCGCTACATCAGCAGTCACTACAGTTAATATACCAATGTTTGTGTCCAGCTTGGAAGTGTGGCCCCATCCAAGCATAGCTACACGCCTTTGTCGAGTGTAAGGCTCAGTGTCTCTTTCATGGTTCCACTATCAATTTGCAATCTGCCTCTTCGTTGCGAGCCCAAGGCAACCTTTTTTAAAAATTCTTTTACTTTTGTATTTTAGGTGCACAGAAGATAGGGAAAAATTAGATACATGCGACTAACTACCTAGGAAAACCATATGGGGTAATAAACTTGAAAGACCAGGAAAGAACCGAGCGAGGTGGCGCAGTGGTTAGCACACTGGACTCGTATTCGGGAGGACGACGGTTGAATCCCGCGTCCGGCCATCCTGATTTAGGTTTCCCGTGATTGCCCTAAATCACTTCAGGCAAATGCCGAGATGGTTCCTTTGAAAGGGCACGGCCGTCTTCCTTCTCTGTCCTTCTCTAATCCCATGAGACCGATGACCTTGCAGTTTGGTCTCTTCCTCCAAACAACCCAACCCAGGAAAGAAAATGCCGCGTCATCTTCTAAAATACTCGAAACGGTAAAACAATGAAGTATTTGACGTTTTGTCCGTGTTTCGGCAGCTTTCCCTAGGACAAACTCACTGACTCTGGCAGCAGAAGCCGACGTTTTTAGATCAAAAAAGGACCATTCAAGTGACAAAGAATGTAAGATGGGTTCGCAGTTGTTTTCATTGTACGTGGATGAAGCATTAATGTGTGAGAAAAGAATTCAGATTGCGAATAAAAATGCTGTAGAAGGAAGATTTAGAAAAATGACACAAGGGTATAGACAGCCTGCTTGTTATAGAACAAAGGCAAAGACTAAATCATGAATTTAGTGAACAGTTTCATGTTACGTATTTTCTCAGGCACAATTGAGGCAGACTATTTGTGTGCATTAGATAATTATGAGCAAAGTATTTAAACGCAGAAATTTTCAGTCAGAGAGACTAATAAGGCAATGCAATTTTTTTCGTTGCCGTTACCTCTACAGCTCGAATATCCAGGGTCCGTTCACCTTGAGGTTTTCATCTGTCTAGCATAAGCTGTTCATTTTTGTGGATTTGTATAGCTTCCCTGAACAACCGGGCGCGTTAGCTCTTCTCCACAGCAAGAATTTCTGTGTCGGCGAATTTTATTATGTTGTCGGTCTCACCCAGTGCGTGCACCTCGCAAGACCGCTACGGTCGCAGGTTCGAATCCTGCCTCGGGCATGGATGTTTGTGATGTCCTTAGATTAGTTAGGTTTAACTAGTTCTAAGTTCTAGGGGACTAATGACCTCAGCAGTTGAGTCCCATAGTGCTCAGAGCCATTTGAACCATTTTTTGCGTGCACCTCCATAGCCGACACATACACAAAGGACTCGGTATATTTCACTGAGACGAAGCGACATCCTAATCAGTTAGTATATTATTTCTCTGTTTACCGATATGCCGATCGGTGATTCTCTGGAGTATATCAGGTCCATTAGTATATTGTTTCTTTGTTTACCGATGTGCCGATAGGTGATTCTCTGGAGTATATCAGTTCCATTTTCCCGCGAGACATCACCAAGCTATTTCATGCTCGTCAAACGCGAACTATTTTCATGTGGAATGGTGACTTCTAAGAACAGCTGGCAGGCGTCGCCGTTAGTTATTCACTTAATCCAGTGGTGGAGAGAAAAGAGCCATGTTTAATACGCTCGTAGCGCGTGAAAGAGGAATATGTGAGGTATAGAACTTCAGATGCGAGGTGCAACACATAGAAAGCGTTCTGAGGAGCAATAGGTACTCCATCGGTTACATAACAAGTGTCACCGAATCAGACACTCAGCGAAGTGACACATCTACATCAACATATCCACTCTGCAATTCACACTTAAGTGTCTGACAGAGGGTTCATCAAACAACTATCACTCTATTTCTTTACCATTCCACTCTCGAACAATGCACGGGACAGAAGAAATTTTAAATCTTTCCGTGCCAGTTTTGATTTCTCTTATTTTATTACGATGATAATTTCTCCCGAAAACGCCTTTGTTGTAATTGCTGCCACGCCAACTCGCTTATCATATCCGTGACACTCTCTCCCCTATTTCGCGAGAATACGAAACGAGCTGCCCTTCTTTGAACTTTTTCGATGTTCTCTGTCAAGCCGGCCGAAGTGGCCGAGCTGTTCTAGGCGCTACAATCTGGAACCGCGCGACCGCTACGGTCGCAGGTTCGAATCCTGCCTCGGGCATGGATGTGTGTGATGTCCTCAGGTTAGTTAGGTTTAAGTAGTTCTAAGTTCTAGGGGACTGATGACCTCAGAAGTTGAGTCCCATAGTGCTCAGATCCATTTGAACCATTTTTTTCTCCGTCAGTCCTGTCTGGTAAGGATCCAATATCGCACAGCAGTACCTTAGCAGAAGACGAACAAACATAGGGTAGGTAGTCTCTTTAGTAGACTTGTTGCATCTTCTAAGCGTCCTGCCAGTGAAATTCAGTCTTTGGATTGCTTTCCACACATTCGTTATGTGATAGTTCCAATTTAAGTTATTGGTAATTGTGATTCCCAGGTATTTAGCTGAATTAATGGCCTTTGCATTTGTGGTTTATTGTGTGATCGAAATTTAAAGGACTCCTTTTCGAACTCATGTGCCTGACCTCACACTTTTCCTTGCTGAGAGATAACTGTCGCTTTTCACATCATACAGATATCTTATCTAAATCATTGTACAATCGGATTTGGTCAGATGATGACTTTACTAGAGGTAAATGACAGTATTATCTGCAAACAATCTAAAATGTCTGCTCAGATTAGAAATGGCGGAGTGCCTATAACACTTCCTTGGAGAACGCCGCATATCACTTATGTTTTACTCGATGACTTTCCGTCAGCTACTACGAACTGTTACCTTTCTGACAGGAAACCATGAATCAAGCCGCGCAGCTGAGGCGATACTCCACCTGTACGCAATTTGATTAGAAGGCGGTTGTGAGGAACATTATCAAAAGCCTTTTGGAAATCTGAAAATACGAAATAAATTTGAGATCATCTGTCGATAGCTTCCTAAGAATAAAGAATTAGCTGTGTCTTACAAGAATGATATGTTGTGAATCCTTGGTGACTCTGTGTTAATATATCATTATCTTGAGGTAATTCACAATGTTAGAACAGCAAACAGGGTGAAGTTCACACATAAAAAAAAAGTTTTGCATCACCTCGGTCCCGGGAATTCCGGAACCTGTACAGAGAATTGGAATAGAGATCAACATAAACACCATTTCCGCCCTTTTTATTGCTCATGAAAACCATATATTTCATGTTGTACCACCATACAGCGGGACCTTCATAGGTGGTCGTCCAGATTGCTGTACACACCGGTACCTCTAATACCCAGTCGCACGTCGTCTTGCATTAATGCATGCCTGTATTCGTCGTGGCATACTACCCACAAGTTCTTCAACGCACTGTTGGTCAGATTGTCCCACTCCTCAACGGCGATTCGGCGTAGATACCTCAGAGTGGTTGGTGGGTCACGTCGTCCATAAACAGCCCTTTTCAACCTATCCTAGTATATTCGATAGGATTCATGTCTGGAGAACATGCTGGCCACTCTAGTCGAGCGACTTCGATATCCTGAAGGAAGTCATTCACAAGATGCGCACGATGGGTGCGCGAATTGTCGTCATTGAAGAGAATGCTTCGCCAATATGCAGCCGATACGGCTGCATTATCGGTCGGAGGATAGCATTCACGTATCGTACAGCCGTTATGGCGCCTCTCTGACCAGCAGGGGCGTACGTCGGTCCCACATAATCCCACCCCAAAACAGCAGGGAACCTCCATATTGCTGCACTCGCTGGACCGTGTGTCTAAGGCGTTCAGCCTGACCGGGTTGCCTCCAAACACATCTCCGACGATTGTCTGGTTGAAGGCATATGCAACACTCATCGGTGAAGAGAACGTGATGCCAACCCTGAGAGGTCCATTCGGCATGTTGTTGGGCCAATCTGTACAGCGCTGCATCGTGTCGCGGTTGCAAAGACGGACCTCGCTATGGACGTCGGGAGCGAAGCTCCGCATCATGCAGCCTATTGCGCACAGTTTGAGTCGTGACACGACGTCCTGTGGCTGCACGAAAAGCATTAGTCAACATGTGGCGTTGCTGTCAGGTTTCCTCCGAGCCATAATGCGTAGGTAGCGGTCATCCACTGCAGCAGTAGCCCTTGGGCGGCCTGAGCGAGTCTTGTCATCGACAGTTATTGTCTCTCTGTATCTCCTCCATGTCCGAACACCACTTTGGTTCACACCGAGACGATTGGACACTTCCCTTGTTGAGACCCTTCCTGGCACAAAGTAATAATGCGGACGCGATCGAAACCGCAGTATTGACCGTCTAGGTATGGTTGAACTACAGACAGCGCGAGCTGTGTGCCTCCTTCCTGGTGGAATGACTGGAACTGATCAGCTGTCGGACCTCCTCCGTGTAATAGGCGCTGCTCATGCATGGTGGTTTACATCTTTGGGTGGGTTTAGTGACATGTCTGAACAGTCAAAGGGACTGTGTCTGTCATGCAATATCCTTAGTCAACGTCTACCTTGAGGAGTTCTGGGAACCGGGGTGATGCAAAACTTTTCTTTATGTGTATATATACTGCAGGGTCGGCTTCCTTACTGGAAATGGAGGAAAAAAGGTCCTATGAATATATGTCCACGGTAGATAGCGCTGACGAATAACAGTTCCTTTGACTATGTACCGTCTGTTGCTTGTGTGTTTGAGGCTGTGTGATCGCCGCAGCGTACTGTAAGCAGCAGAATGGTCCGGTATCCACGTCGGAAAGAAGCCGGGATGGTGTTTGTGTACGGCCAAACAGATGGAAACGCTCGCGAGGCAGCACGACTATACCAAAACAAGTATCCTCACAGACTTCATTCACATCACACAACGTTTTAAGCCCACTTTGGCCGTTTGTATGATTATGGATCCTTTCAGACGAACGAGCAGGGAGGCGGCGGACTGTGCGTACACCTGATTTGGACGACCGGATTCTATGAATCCTAGTACAACCTACAGGCAAGTGGTCCGCCAACATGGTGTAAGTCAAAGTACGATTACGTATATCCTGCACGACAACCGCTACCATCCCTATCAGTTGCAATCAATTGGAAACCACTTTGGACATCAGTTGTGACATGTATGCGATGCAGCCCTGTACTGTGTTCCGCGACGATTTGTTGTCGTTGCACGCACACCGTCCATTTACAGACACGTGTTCATCAGACCTTTTTTCCTCCATTTCCAGTCAGATGATGATGTTCGGCTTGTGGGGCGCTCAACTGCGCAGTTATCAGCACCCGTACAAATTCCCAATATTTACTCATTCCAATCTCGCCACTTTCATGAATAATGATGAAATGATGAGGACAACACAAACACCCAGTCCCCGGGTGGACAAAATCCCCAAACCGGCCGAGAATCGAACCCGGGACCCTGTGATCCAGAGGCAGCAACGCTAGTCACTCGACCACGAGCGGCGTACGTTTCCAGTCGGAAATCCATCCCAGCAATTCGTCGATTTTATTAACGTTCATTCTGTATGAAACTTCCTGGCAGATTAAAACTGTGTGCCCGACCGAGACTCGAACTCGGGACCTTTGCCTTTCGCGTTCAAGTGCTCTACCAACTGAGCTACCCAAGCACGACTCACGCTCTGTCCTCACAGCTTTACTTCTGCCAGTACCTCGTCTCCTACCTTCCAAACTTTACAGAAGCTCTCCTGCGAACCAGTTGGTAGAGCACTTACCCGCGAAAGGCAAAGGTCCCGAGTTCGAGTCTCGGTCGGGCACACAGTTTTAATCTGCCAGGAAGTTTCATATCAGCGCACACTCCGCTGCAGAGTGGAAATCTCATTCTGGAAACATCCCCCAGGCTGTGGCTAAGCCATGTCTCCGCTATATCCTTTCTTTCAGGAGTGCTAGTTCTGCAAGGTTCGCAGGAGAACTTCTGTAAAGTTTGGAAGGTAGGAGACGAGATACTGGCAGAAGTAAAGCTGTGGGTACCAGGCGTGAGTCGTGCTTCGGTAGCTCAGTTGGTAGAGCACTTGCCCGCGAAAGGCAAAGGTCCCGAATTCGAGTCTCGGTCGGGCACACAGTTTTAATCTGCCAGGAAGTTTCATATCAGCGCACACTCCGCTGCAGAGTGAAAATCTCATTCTGGTTCATTCTGTATGTTCCAAAATACTGCTGCAAATTGACGTCACTGATATGAGTCTGTAATTTGCCGGATTACTGACAATTCCTTTCTCGAGTAATAGTGTGACCTGTGCAACTTTCCAGTCCTTAGATATGGATTAGTCGCCGAGCGAGTAGTTGCATATGTTTGCTAAGTATGGAGCTGTTATGTCAGTATACTCTGAAAGACATCTAACTGGTATACAATCAGGACTGAGGAATTGCCTTTACTAAGTGATTTAAGCTGCTTTTCTACACCGAGCATATTTACTTCTAAGTTACTCATCTCGGCAGCAGTTCTCGATTCCAGTTTTGGAATATTTACTTCGTCTTCTTTGGTGAAGGAATTTCGGAGAACCAAATTTAGTAACTCCGCTTTAGTGGCGCTGTCATCGGTAACATTACCACTACTATCATGCAGTGTAGGAATTGATTGCGTCTTGCCGCTGATGTACTTCAAGTACGACCACAATCCCTTTGGATTTTCTGCCAGATTTCGGGATGGAGTTTCAGTGTGTAAACTATTAAAAGTGTCTCGCACTGCAGTTCGCACTTAATTTCGAGCCGGCCGTTGTGGCCGAGCGGTTCTAGGCAATTCAATCTGGAACCGCGCTACCACTACGGTCGCAGGTTCGAATCCTGCCTCGGGCATGGATGTGTGTGATGTCCTTAGGTTTGTTAGGTTTAAGTAGTTCTAAGTTCTAGGGGACTGATGATCTCAGATGTTAAGTCCCATAGTGCTCAGAGCCATTTTGAACTTAATTTAGAGCTTCTGTAAAACGTCACTCATGGGAATTTTGGGTTCTTTTAAATTTGGAATGTTTTTTTCGTCGCTTTTGCAACAGTATTCTGACCCGTTTTGCGTACCACGGCGGGTCAGCTCCGTCTCTTACCAATTTATTTGGTATAAATCTCTCCATTGCTGTCGACACTGTTTCCCTGCATTTACGTCATACCTGGTCTACACTAACATAGGTCAGATGGAATGGAGGGTGTCTCTTAGGAACATGTCAAGAGAATTTTTATCTGCTTCTTTAAATAGATATATTTTGTTTTCGTTTTTGATGGGTTTGGATATTACAGTATTCAGTCTTACTACAATGATCTTGTGGTCCCTAATGCCTGCATCCGCCATACTTCCATTGTCAGTGCCAGAGCACAGTAGAAGAGCATTTTCTATGATGCTGCGAATGTAATTTGCACAGCCATATGCTTGGTGGTGTGTGATACATCTTCTATATATAAATCTGAGCCTGGCCTCCCAGGCCAGTGGACCAAAGTGGTCCAAATTTGATACAAAAACTACTTGCCTTAGGAGGACCAACATAGGTGGGTATATAACAGTCTGGTTCTAATGTTAACAGAAATACAGACATGCATGTTCTTTAAGCTCTTTCCATACAGGCTGCCCTGCGTGACATGTTTGTTGGAATAGTACTGACCGGCTGTATCGACCTGCTGTGCGCACACATCAAGGGTCAGAAACAGTTTTTCAGACCCTGACATGCAGGCTGCCTAGCACAACTGGTGTGTTGAGGGGGTAGTACCAGCCTGCTTCATCAACCTCTTTTGCAGGGGATACATATGCAACAGGCTTGCCTGGGAAAAGGTTGAGATGGATAGAGGAGATGACGGAGAGACAGAGAGTGCAGGAGAAGATGGATAGGGAGAGAGGGAGGCAGGAAGGGATTTACAGCGAGGGAGGGGGCAGAGGAGATTGGCAGAGAGAGAAGCATTGGCGGAAATGGATAGAGAGAGAGAGAGAGAGAGAGAGAGAGAGAGAGATTGGAGGAGATGGACAGAGAGAGGAAAGGACGGGATGGACAGAAGTAGGCGAGGAGGAGATGGACTGAGAGGTGGAAGGAGGAGCTTCACAGACAAGGAGGAGAGGATCTGATATGCAGAGGGGGGGGGGGAGGTGGAAATGGACCAAGAGATGTGTGCATTATACTTCTGGTATTATGCCTCTTGCCTTAAGTTCACTCACACTGTCTATGTGAGTCTGTTGTACAGCATATACATCTATGCTCCTCTCCCACAAAATTCAATATGTAGTTTTGCATTTTGATCTGCTTCGTCCTTCAGTGCCTAGTTGGCAAAATCAGGGGCTAGGTCTGATATTTCCCGTCATACTGCTCTCAGGAAAGCCATTATCTGGTAGGTTTTGTTCCATGTGCATGAAGCCTGGTCGTTGGAGAAGATGGTGATGAAAAATAAGAATATGACAATTGCAAAAGTCACTACAGAACTGATGTCGCATTCGTGGATCCTTTTAGCACCAAAACAACACAAACAGAGCGCCATAAGCAGGAAACTGCAAGGTGATCTGAAATACCAAAACCACTCATCAGTGATGCAAATGCCTGCAGATGCAAATGCCTGCAACAGGAAATTATGGTCCCGAACCTATAAAACTTGGACAGTGAAACAATGGAAGAAAGAAATTTGGTCGGATGAGTCTCGTTTTATACTGTTTCCAAGCTGTGGCCGAGTTTACGGCCTAAGAGTCAAACGTTGTGGTGCTTCAGTGATGATTTGAGTATAGTCTTCCGTGGAACCATGGTTACTCTGCAAGATCGCATTACTGCCAGGGATGATGTGACCAGTTTTGCTTATTAGATCCATTCCATGGCCAACGTTTATTCTCCAACAACAAGGCTGTGTTCCAAAATGACAGGGTCTCTGTTCACGCAGGACTGGTTTTGTGATCATGAAGATGAGTTATCGAACCTCCCCTGGCCTCCAAAAACACCTGATAGCATTATTAATGAACCTTTGTGGTCTAGTTTGGAGAGAGAGGTGCGTGATAGCTACATCATCACTACATGAAGTTGCAATTGTTTTGCAGGCAGAATGGTATGACTCCACTGCAACACGGGACATCTATTTGTCTATTTTGAGACACTGGAAAG
This sequence comes from Schistocerca americana, assembly GCF_021461395.2. Classification (NCBI taxonomy): domain Eukaryota; kingdom Metazoa; phylum Arthropoda; class Insecta; order Orthoptera; family Acrididae; genus Schistocerca; species Schistocerca americana. The sequence continues at coordinate 663,100,240 of NC_060122.1, forward strand.
GTGTTTTGATGGCAACAGGTTTTCTACACTGAACTAGGCATGGTAATGTGTTGTGTTTTTGGTGTTTCCGTACTTTGTCCAACCCTGCATATCCAGCGTCAAAACATAACCAGTTTTAATTACATACTCGTTGCGCATTTTCGGTGATTTGAATGTTAAAACCCTGTTGTTGGACTTTAACCTGAGTTGGTGCTGAACAATTCTTTGAGCGAACAGGAATGATAGCGTGGGAGCAGGTAGTTAATTAATCGCAGTCCCTATATAACAGGGAGGCCAGCCTTCTACTCTTACATAGACCTAAAGACATAATTACTGAAATGTTGATTTTAATAAGAAAGATATGAATGTACTGCTCCAGTTTGATTTTCACACCACTGTAAATATGAATTAATGATGTCAGTGACGCCTAGAAAACATCTATAAGTGCTAAAATCCAAAAATGCTCTAGAGACCAATACAATCCCCGTTAAATTCCATACAGAATTTGCATCTGAGGTAGCTGCCCTTTTATGCATTCTGTACCTTAGATTCCCTCAACCAAAAATTATGTCTAGTGATTGGAAGTAAGCAAAGGTCACTCTCGTTTCTCAGAAGGATAACAATTGTGATCCATAAAACTATCATCCAATTTCATTGACGTCCCTATCTTGTAGAATCCTAGAATACAGTCTGAGCTGAAACATAATGGAGCATCTCGACCAGAATGACCTCTTCTAGCCAGCCAGCATGGATTCTGAAAACATCGGTAAAGAGAAAGTAATTTGTGGTTTTTTCTAAAAATATTGAGGATTTCATGGTAAGGGGGATGCAGCGTGTCATCTTGGATAAAGATTCATCAAAAAATGAAGAAGTAACTTACGGTGTACTGTGGGGTACTGTGTTGGGACCCTCATAACTCACGTTACATATTTACGACAAAGGAGACAATATTAAAAGTAACCTTAGACTTCTATAGCAACTTAGTATCTAATAAAAGATGACCAAATATCCAGTCACATGGTGAGGTGTAAGGACTGGTAACTTGCTTCAAATGTACACATTTCAAAAAACGCAGAAAACTAGCATCTATAGCAACACTATTAGTGGTTCACAACTGGCACTACTCAGCTAACAGCTGAGGAAATTGAGGAATTTGAAATCGAATGATCTCATAGGCTCAATCGTAGGTAAGGCAGGTGGCAGTATAGTGAGAAAATATAGTCCATGTACAGAAAAGACTGCACGCAAACCACTTTGCTTTCCATCTTAGAGGGTTACTCAGATATGTGGAGTTCATAACAAATAGTACTAGCAGGGGAGCACTGAACGTATACAGCGAAGAGTGACGCCAGTGGACACAGGTTTGTTTGACTCATGGGAGAGCGTGTTGGAGACACTGAAAAACCTGATATGGCAGAAGAGAGACGACAGTAACCCCGCGAAAGCCTGCTCACGAAGTTGAAGATGCCAGCGTTAAATGAAGGATCTATAGGTACGTCAGTTCTCTACGACAAGATCAGACTAATTACAGTATACGCAGGGGCATTCAAGCAGCCATTCTTCCCATGCTCCATAAGGATGGGACGCGAATAAAAATTCGAAATCTCCTCTGCAACGCACATTACAGCGGTTTGCAAAAGATGTACGTAAACGTGAAAGTAGCATTTTGATATGCTTAATAACATGCAGAAATGAGACTTCAACAATATTCTGCAAGCCCTACTGTACACTTAATCTGCAAAGTAATGCTATTTGAAAAAGATTAACTTCTGAAATGTAATAATTAAGTCTTGAAAAAGAGAAAATCAGTCTTCTTAATATCATTTTATTACAATCATCATAGCACAGTGTGACTCAGATGTACTGACTTGTACATCTGAGTCACACTGTGCTTACCTTTACTACTGAACAAGTGGAATATATTTCGCAGATGTTTGTTTCTTGGCAAGAACCTGTGATGTCCTACCCACATATAGCATGGGAGCCCACTTGTTATCAGTGCGGTTTTGTGCTGGCTGAGGTAGATAAACTAGTGTTGCTATTCTCTGTCTCTTTTGCTGAGTATGACATCAGTTTGTGTAGAACCACAGTATAGCCATTGTTGTATACTGTTTCTTTGATTATTTTGATTCATTTTAAAAATCTGGTTTGGTTTGTTGTATAGATAGAAGGCAGTGCACCATGGAGAGGAAGACTGTACGTTTATGTGTTATGGGATGCTGGAAACTGGCTGGTATTATTGTATGTGTTGAGGTTACTGTCATGTATATGTTAAACAAATGCTGTTGCTTACTGATGTCAATGGTAATGTCTAAAAAGTTGATAGTATCCTCCCAGCTCCACTATGAACTTGAGTTTATTGTGGTGTGAATTTAAATGTTGAAAAAATTTATTTAATTGCTTAATGCTACCTGTCCATAAGCACATATCTAGCCCAATGTTGTATTTTAGAATTGATGTACCTCTGCCAGAAATCGGAAATCAAATATTTATGTCAATAGCTTGCAGAACGTGTCATTAACCTATCAAATCTGAATTTGTCTTCTGAAGAACTCAATTTTTTAAACAAGGGAATTAAATATACTCAGGAATACATGTTTTCGAGAAGCAGCTAGACATACAGAAAGTGGATCTTGAATGTTCTTTGTGAGACTATGTGTCTACGAAAATACTGGGAGCTGATGAAATAAAAACTGTAAATATAGATACCTGTATGTTCAACGCTGGTTGTAGGAAGCAATGTTGTCCACATTAAAGAAAAACCTGCCTTCTCAAGATGTTATTGTCACCACGGGTGACGAGGGGATCAGTTTAGTGCTACTTAGTAAGTCAGGACATATTGAAGAAGTGTTTACATTCCTCAACCCTATAGAGTTCCCTGAGTTATCTACAGATACCACAATGAAATATGCTTTGGAACTGACTAAACTTATTAAAAGATGCAAATCCGTATTTATGGACAATGATGCCAAGTACCTCTCAAACATGAATCCAATAGCAGCCAGGTTATTTGGGTTACCAAATCTTCACAAAGAAGGTGTTCCAGTAAGACCTGTAGTGTCTACAGTTGCAGCACCTTGCCATAAATTTGCAAAACAGTTACATTCACCAATTAAAACAAACACCAAATTCAACCAAAATTGAAATACGTAATTCACTTGCATTAGTGAAAAAACTATAAGATATACCCATTCCACCTAGCGCAAAACTAGTCTGATTTGACATTAGCAGCTTGTTTTCTAATATTCCTACTGCAGAGGAAATGGAAATGTTAACAGAATGGTTACATAAAATCAGAAAAAAATCCTGTGGAGACAGAAGATATGACAACTGAAACATGCTTAAAGTAAAATTGTTTGCAATTTCAGCACCAATTTCAGCAGGCTCTGTATAATCACTCAGATGGTTTGGCAATGGGGTCCCTACTGCGCCTCTTGTTAGCTGAAATGTTTATGGATAATTTTGACTGAACATTTTTAGATACAGAGCCTCTAAGTTCTAAAATACAATAATAGGCTAGATATGTGGAAGATGTACTGCACTTGTGCAAGGTACTACTAGGCAGTTAAATAAATTTTTCAACATTTAAATTCACACCAGAGTAAAATCAAGTTCACAATGGAGTGGAAGGAGACTCTCAACTTTTTAGACCTCATCATTGACAGCAGTAAGCAACAGCATTTATTTAGTGTATACATGACAGCAATCTCAACAGACAGAGTACTACCACCCACTTCCCAGCATCCCATAACACATGAACATGCAGCCTTCCACTCCATGCTTGAGTAATTAGATTTTGAAAATAATTAAAGAAATAGCATACAGCAATGGTTGTAGTCCTACACAAATTGACATCACACTCAGCAGAAAAAGAGACAGAGGATGATGACACTCATTTATCCACTTCAGACAGCACAAAACCACACTAATAACAAATGAGCTCCCATACTGTATGTGGCTAGGACTTCACAGGTTTTTGCCAAGAATCTAAAATCCAGGAAATACACTCCAGCCTTTTACACTAGAAATACTGTTGCTTACTCTCTGTTCAATAGTAAAGATAAGATTCCACCTTCAGAACAGAATGGAATTTATAGAATTTCCTGCAACCTGTGTGGGTCAGTCCAGCTGGGCTATAATTACTAGGCTGACAGAGCATGAAAGGAATTGGAGATTTAAAAAGAAAGATTTCACCTTTGCTGAACATGCTCTGAATGAATGACACTGATATTATGTGGAATGTGATGTTCTCCATAAAGGAACTAAAGCATAAAACTAATATTACTTGAAATTCTGGCCATTAAGGAGCACCAATCAAAGAATCATGAGCTGGTCCTTAATGAGCAAATACAGTTACATGATTCGTCCTTACTAAAGTAGCAACAGACAGTTATTATTTCTCTCACCATTAGATAATAAGCTTGTTATAACTGTTCCACAGCCACTTTCCATAGACTCCTTTCTCCAGTTCTCTTTATTCTGTGTCTTCGTCACATTCACCAATTTGTCCATATAACATAGTAACATGTGACATTACCCACTTTTAGAAATTTTTAGCCTATATATTCACATATTTCAATATTTGAATATACTGTAATACAAGACCTATTTGTTCAGAGTTTCTTTATGTAATACGTTATGCATCCATATAGTCATACAGCTACGTTTTGTGAACTATCTGTTTAGTATTAAGTTATCTGATGTTGACCTAAGAAGCCAAAAGCTGGTTCATAACGAACTATTAAATAAATATTATAGTGGAATATTGATACTGTGTATTCAAGTTACTAATGTGTCTCTGTTCCTCCAAGAACCAATAGAATATTCCATAAATATTTTCAGTAGTTCTTCACATCAACTAACGCCATTTTAGGGAGCAAGAAGATTATGCATCCTGTTCTATAATAGGAAAGTATAATTAACATTATTGCCTGCATAAGAACTAAAAACTTTTGATCTTGAATGCAGTAGCTGTAATGTTTCTCTGGATAATCTATACACTAATGTCACATTTCCTGGCATGTTAGTACAAAAATTGTACCAAAATGATGCATTTTGATGAGATCCTAAATACACTCCTGGAAATTGAAATAAGAACAGCGTGAATTCATTGTCCCAGGAAGGGGAAACTTTATTGACACGTTCCTGGGGTCAGATACATCACATGATCACACTCACAGAACCACAGGCACATAGACACAGGCAACAGAGCATGCACAATGTCGGCACTAGTACAGTGTATATCCACCTTTCGCAGCAATGCAGGCTGCTATTCTCCCATGGAGACGATCGTAGAGATGCTGGATGTAGTCCTGTGGAACGGCTTGCCATGCCATTTCCACCTGGCGCCTCAGTTGGACCAGCGTTCGTGCTGGACGTGCAGACCGCGTGAGACGACGCTTCATCCAGTCCCAAACATGCTCAATGGGGGACACATCCGGAGATCTTGCTGGCCAGGGTAGTTGACTTACACCTTCTAGAGCACGTTGGGTGGCACGGGATACATGCGGACGTGCATTGTCCTGTTGGAACAGCAAGTTCCCTTGCCGGTCTAGGAATGGTAGAACGATGGGTTCGATGACGGTTTGGATGTACCGTGCACTATTCAGTGTCCCCTCGACGATCACCAGTGGTGTACGGCCAGTGTAGGAGATCGCTCCCCACACCATGATGCCGGGTGTTGGCCCTGTGTGCCTCGGTCGTATGCAGTCCTGATTGTGGCGCTCACCTGCACAGCGCCAAACACGCATACGACCATCATTGGCACCAAGGCAGAAGCGACTCTCATCGCTGAAGACGACACGTCTCCATTCGTCCCTCCATTCACGCCTGTCGCGACACCACAGGAGGCGGGCTGCACGATGTTGGGGCGTGAGCGGAAGACGGCCTAACGGTGTGCGGGACCGTAGCCCAGCTTCATGGAGACGGTTGCGAATGGTCCTCGCCGATACCCCAGGAGCAACAGTGTCCCTAATTTGCTGGGAAGTGGCGGTGCGGTCCCCTACGGCACTGCGTAGGGTCCTACGGTCTTGGCGTGCATCCGTATGTCGCTGCGGTCCGGTCCCAGGTCGACGGGCACGTGCACCTTCCGCCGACCACTGGCGACAACATCGATGTACTGTGGAGACCTCACGCCCCACGTGTTGAGCAATTCGGCGGTACGTCCACCCGGCCTCCCGCATGCCCACTATATGCCCTCGCTCAAAGTCCATCAACTGCACATACGGTTCACGTCTACGCTGTCGCGGCGTGCTACCAGTGTTAAAGACTGCGATGGAGCTCCGTATGCAACGGCAAACTGGCTGACACTGACGGCGGCGGTGCACAAATGCTGCGCAGCTAGAGCCATTCGACGGCCAACACCGCGGTTCCTGGTGTGTCCGCTGTGCCGTGCGTGTGATCATTGCTTGTACAGCCCTTTCGCAGTGTCCGGAGCAAGTATGGTGGGTCTGACACACCGGTGTCAATCTGTTCTTTTTTCCATTTCCAGGAGTGTATTTTCATAACAGGCAAATGTAACTTTATGATCTTTCAAATACAAAATGTAAACTCCAGTCGCTACAGTCTGGAACCGCGCGACCGCTGTGGTCGCAGGTTCGAATCCTGCCTCCGACATGGGTGTTTGTGATGTCCTTAGGTTAGTTAGGTCTAAGTAGTTCTAAGCTCTAGGGGACTGATGACCACAGCATTTAAGTCCCATAGTGCTCAGAGCCATTTGAACCATTTTTGTGAACTCCAACATCGTCACACAACATAATGCAGTCAAAGGCAGTGATAGACAAGGTTCAACACACAAAGCAGAAAATTCAGTATCTTTACACCAAAATAAAATTTTACACAGTGATCGACAAGGTTCTACACACAAAGCAGAAAGTTCAGTATCTTTACACCAAAATAAAATTATGTATCATAACATACACAAGTTGATAATTTGATATGCTAGTGTAATTACAGACCTCTGATTGCAAACGAAAAGTCATTCTTGCAAAAAATAAAATTATTTATCAAAATATGTAACTTAACTGTTCTATAACATTTAACAAAATACACACAGCATACACATTGGCAGCATTGATATAACTTACGGATTAAGCTACATTTGTTGATGACTTGAATCTGTACAACACTTTGCAAGGCACAATGAATCCACCAATTAATTTTTTCCACATCTAAGTTGTCTCTATTACTCATTAAAATACATGGTGGAAATTAAATGTCACTTCAATAAAACAGGATAGTGAACAGTAGTAATACACGTTCATATGTGTAAGAAACGAAGACTGCTATACTTTCTACTACTTTTCAGTCACCCAGACTTTATACTGACTCCATGTGAGACGAGAATTGGCATCACATTCTTCCTCCTGCCATACCCTGGGGGCCATGGCAATGCTGCTCTGGCCACAGGGTGCACTCTCAGGCATTTGTGCTGTAGTTTCAACATGGGTGGTGTGGGGCGAGTCACAAGCTCTGCTCGCAACAAGGTCACATCTCCCAGAAGGCAGAATCGTGACTGAGATGAAGTGGCAGGAAGCCTGTGGTGCACTGCCAAAAGTCAGTGTAGGGCTTCATCAAGCTGAGGACGGTGGCCGAGATTGATGGAAGACAGCTGAGTTGGAGATGTGGAGGGTGGAGTTGAAGATGTGGTGACATCGATGAGAGCCTTTGATGGAATCCATGGTGCAAATGTCATGGGGTGCCATCGTCCCAGATGTGAGACACTCAAAGACTCATTGAAGTGTCATGGCAGGCCTAAGGCATTACTGTGGACCACAGTTGGTGCAACCAATGTGGAGGAGGACAATAGGGAGTCACTTGTTGATGAGCAAACTGGAAGGAAGTTAATTGTGAGCTGGTAGGCTGTTGTGGCATGAAATTTGGATTTTGGGTGTGGCTGATGAGTGTGGACACAACAGTCCAGGTGGGTGGCCAGTGTCTTTCCCACTGGTGAGAGAAAGCAGTTCTAAGAGATATCCAGATAAGGGCTTTGGTTGCCGCAAAAGAATAGGAGCACTACATGTGTGTTTTAGTGGTCATCATCGATTTTGATCAGCTGGACGAATTCAGAGTTTTTTGAATGGATTAAAAGAATTTTGCTTTCAGTGTAATGTTTGTTGGCAGCTGTACTGCAGATGTTGGGGCCATGAACACAATAGCTAGTGTTTTTTTATGTACTATCTTTCATGAAGTGGATGCAAATTTATAGTTCTCATGAGGAGATCTCTGTGCCTCCTGTTATCATTACATTGCAAGCGCAATTAAGATTATACATCCATATATTTTTACAGAGATTTTTATGACTGTTGCAGTTTTAGAGTAGGTAGAATTCCAATTATTTTGGTAATAGTATTAGCAGAAGTGATTAGTTGGTGAAAGGAGTAGTTAGTAGAGGTAGAGACAGATTTTATTCTGAGTGAGTGTATGCCCTATTGTAAATTCTGCTTTCTGTGATGTGATTTTATGTCTGGTATTGTTTTGTTCAAATTGAGTGCTGATTCTGATTTTGTACTTTGCTGTGTTTATACACCGAGGGGACATGTACTGTGAGTTGTAAATCGTTTTGTTGTTGCCCCCAATTTCGCTGTCGCTGGGGTGGTGTCTATTATCAGACTGATTTACTATTGTATTGGAAGAAATGTTAATTTATTTGTGTTTGTTTGGTGCCCAATTTTTAAAGGACTATAGCTGGGCAAGATACTTGAATTCTCTTTTCATAATCTTTTATTTCTGTAAATTGTTGAAGAATTTATGTGTGACTGATTGATGTTTATTGCTATAATAAGTTATGTCTGCACAGCCACCAGCCCAAACCCCACTCCACCCAAATCCTACACTACACATGTGCTACTCTGCAGTACAATGCTGTTATTGTCTTTTGCTGATAATGCTAATTTATGCTATCAGACAGTGGAGATTACATTGTATTTTGCCCCAGACATCGCTGTTTTTCAGCAAAATTGTAACAAATTTCTCCACACATCACAGTATTACAGCAAAATTTAACGTATTGCCAAAACATTGGTATGGCACAGCGAATTGGTGAGAAATTGGCCCATATATCGAAAATTTACACCAAAAGTGTAGCAAATCACCATGTTATAGCAGAATTGTAAGGAATTCGCCCTACATTGCTATGTTACAGCAAAATTACAACAAACTGACCCATTCATCATCATTTTTGCCATTAATTGCAATAAACTGCGATAGATATCACAAACACATGGTGGATACCATCAGGGCAATACTGGTCAACTGTTATGGTGACTACCATTACCCCATTTATTATTTGGTGGGGCAGTGACCGTCAGTTTACAGGTGATTACCGTTACCCAGATACTGTTAGAGGCAATGATCTTCAGGTGAGATGTTGACCACCTCGCACCAGATACTATTGGGGCAATAATGGTCACTTTATATGGTGAATATCGCTTTTCTGGATAGTGTTGTAGGGCAATTATGATCAGTTTACATTACTATGGATAATGTTGGGGCAATAAAGATCACTTGATGTGCTGACCATCGTTATTCTGGATACTGTTGAGTGGAGCAATAATGATCAAATTACAAATTATTGTCATTACACCAGATAATATTGGGTGGTGCAATGGTGGTCAATTTATATGGCGCCTGCCATTACCCCAGATATTGGAACAATTGCATCAGTTGACATTTGGTGACTACCATTACCCCAAATGCAACTGATACAATTATGGTCAGTTGATAGGGTGATCCTTATACACTGTTGAGTGGGGCAATGCTGGTTGGTTGACAAAGTGAGCACCATTAAACTGAACGCATGATGATAGGGTACATGTGTCATAACTTGACAGTGGGTGTCAGCTACTGGATCTCAAATAGTATTTTAACACCGTAAGCTGAAAGTGTTTTTGACATAATTTGACATGGGTGAAAACTGTATTGTATCTCCAGAAGCTGACAGAGTGTGTATGAGCCATAACTTGGCAATGGATGTCAGCTAGTGGATCTCACTTATTTTGTATTTGGTCACATATAAGCATCAAACTGAATTATAAAAAACTGCCCCACGTATCGATATGTGACAGAAAAATTGTAACAAACTGCCCCATATATTGTCATGTTGCATTGTAAAATATTACTCCATATTCCTGTTGTTACAGCAAAATTGCAACAAATTGCCTCACACATTAATATATTACAGAAAATTGTAGCAAATTGCCACTGTCAGATCAAAATTATAAAAAATTACGCAATACATCGACATATGAGAGCGAATGTACGAGAAACTGTTCACATAAATCACCAGAAAGTGGAGGCTATTAGATCTCAAATAATACTCTAACACCAGAAGGTGGCAGATATGTGACATAACCTGACAATTGGAGTCAGCCAACTTCAGGAAAGCCCCAAAACACCACGTAACCGGACATCTCCAAAAGTTAATTACAAAACACTATAAAATAGAAAACAACAGAACAGTGATACACACAGGAAACCTGACAGAACACATCCAGAAAATACAGGTACCACACAGAGCATCACTGACTTTATTTGACATAGAAAATATGTATACCTCCACCCCTATCACAGGAACAGTAGAAATCATAGAACAAAATCTCACATCCCACAGTAACCTCACCAAAGAAACAATAAAAGAAATGACAAATATGCTCAGACTAACAACTCAACAAAACTACTTCCAGTTCAAGAATGAATGGTACCTACAAAGTGATGGATGCCCAATCTCAGGAATATTAGTAAACATTTTTATCAGTCATCTAGAAATCAGATGTTTGAGAAGATAACCACTAATGAAAGTTTTAAAATCATATATTGGTACAGGTATGTGGATGACATTATTTGTCTGGTGGATGAGCCAAATGTAAAAATAGATGAACTCCACTTGGAAATCAACAAAGCACATCAGAACATAAAATTCACACTTGAAAAAGAAAATCAAAGAAATTTTCTTGGCATAACAATATTAAAAGAAAATGGCAAAAATACTTTTAACATCATTAGAAAACCAACAGCCACAGACACAATAATACATTTCACATCTAATCATCCCCACAACCAGAAACTTGTACCACTAAGCCATGTGTTACATAGATTAAACAGGATCCCAATCAACAAGAGAAACTATTAAAAAGAAATGAGTACAATCGTACAATGTTGTGTGACTAGGACCTCCCATCGGGTAGACCAATTGCTGGGTGCAAGTCTTTCGAATTGTCGCCACTTTGGTGACTTGCGCGTCGATGGGGATGAAATGATAATGATTAGGACAACACAACATCCAGTCCCTGAGAGGAGAAAATCTCCGACCCAGCTGGGAATCAAACCCGGGCGTTTAGGATTGACATTCTGTCGTGCTGACCACTCAGCTACAATCGTACAAATAGCTAGGAACAAAGGGTATGACACACATGTGTTACACAGATTAAATCAAAAAATACAAACACAAATACAAAACAGACACAACACTTCCAGAATACAAGATAACGCACAAGCTGCAAAATCACAAACATGCTCAACAAACACACGCAATGACATCACACAGAAAAGAAGCAGATGGTACACTGTGCCTTACACACATAAATTAACACACAGAGTGGCAAACATACTAAAGACAGGGCTTCTAAATAGCATATAAGAAGGTGCAAACCCTCCAGTCACACCTGAGCCAACTAACTACCAAGTGGGATAAATTCCAGGGATCGGGGATATATAAACTTGAATGACAAAGTTGTGATGCAGTATGCATAGGCATGCTATGCAGGAACATGGTACAAAGAACATATCAGGTGTTAGAAGTACAAAGCAAACAATTCCACATTTGCAGAGCATTTAAAACACCATAACCACCATCCCACAAACATGGAACAAGAAATGAAAATAATGACAATAAATAACCATGACATAATATACCTTATACAAATGCAAGAAAAATTCCACATCCAGAACGTCATCGCTGAAAACAGACATGTGATAAGTGTCAAACACAAATCAGTACAGAGCCCCTCCTATACTTAATAAAAGATAGGATAAGGTAAAAATCATCTGTCTCACACAAGCAGCTACAAATAAAGGAATATATATATATATATATATATATATATATATATATATATATATATATATATATTTCCACCCTCCCCCTACACCTTCTGGACACACTTACACATATACACACACACACACACACAAACACACACACACACACACACACACACACACACACACACACACACAAAGAAAAACGCTCACCAAAACAAATTCTGTTTCACACAAAAACACACCCACACACATGCATACACAAACAGGTCACTGATATCTGAAAAATTACACTCGAAAGTTGATAATAACATTCGATCTTTTGCAATAACATCCGACAGTCGGTAACACTAACCAAAACATTGCATCAAAACAAGTTGTCAGTTCCTAGTGCTGCGAAATGTGGAAAACAAAAACCCCAAGTGGCAATTTTAAGAAGAAGAACAGCATTAAAAATGGAACAGAAACGTAATATGTAGAACGGACCTGCAAAGTTACAGACCAATACCCCTAAATTCTGTTTGTTGCAGAATCCTTGAGCATATTCTCTGTTTGAATATAATAAATTTTCATGAGACTGAGAAGCTTATGTGCACGAATCAGCATGGTTTTAGAAAGCATCCACTAAGCCCCAGGACCAGCATGCTGAAGTGGGCTCTCTCTATACCTCTCTCTATACCTATGTCTAACGACATAGAGTGCACAAATGGATTCCTGAATAGCGCAGATCTCTATCCCCCCTGCATCTCCAACTGGACATGTAAACAGTGTCTCCCCCAGCCAGCAAACCCAATGTCACTAACCCTTCGCTGACAATTTCCACTCACAAATCTTGAACATTCACATATATAAAACCATATTCACTCCTGCCAAAACTCACTTAATAATAAAAAAGCAATCTCCCTTTCTAAGCATAGATGAGTATGCATTTATCTTCAGCCATGTGATCTCTGCAATTTAATTTGGAGAAAGACATATCCATTACCTTCTGCAGCCTGTCTAGAAACAGAACGACCTCAGTTACTGCAACAGGACCTTGCTTTGACCATTCGCCGGAAATGCGCGCAATGTTGTATGTCCCAAACTAGATACAAGTACAACAGATCCTCAACACCCTACCATCTTTATTCCGCAAGGTGTGCATGTACACAGACATACAGAAAACAGAGAAAGCGCTCTCCGAATGTGGAGGTGGCTGGATACACCTGGGGTACATTTACACGCAATTTTAGAACACAGAAAGATAGGTTATGTCACAGTCGCATGGATGGATCTGACATAAAATAGAAATAAATGCGAAAACTGATTAGCGCATACGTATAAACTAACCTAATATACACCAAAATGCGGTGAAAATGAGGACGTACTTGCTTATTTTCTGGTTCGCACGGAGCAATTTGTACACGGAGTCAAGTACGCGGCAACAAGAGGAATGTAGCAAAATGATCACATCGAAGTGAGTGGAATCAGGAAGATAGTCAATTTTTTCTCGTTGAGTTCGTATTATAGTGTATGTCTACTGAGGTAGCAGCGATACAGGCGAGTTGAATACTGTATTTGATGCTTTTCAGGAGGACAGAGAATCATTCACGTTTTAACTTACTCACATCTGTGTTAAGGGATAACAGAGAGTGTACGGGATCATCGATTGAGATAGAGCTGTAACGAGGTATGATTTAAATGTTGACCCATTTATTCTAGAAAATTGATGTGTACTGATTGTGTTGGAGAACAAGTGATGACCATACTGCTTGAAATAAAGACATAAGCCTTTTTTCCCACACAAAATCAAAGGATATGAATTAGGTTACTATAAGTGCACTTTATTATTTGACGCGATTTTGATAGGTTACCAGTGAAAAAAGATAAGTGACAGCGAAAGTTCATACGTGTGATAGATTATGGTGTTGGAATTTGAACTTGTGACAGATTTTTTGCTATGGATGAAACGCAAATGGCTTTCTTCCCACCAAAATCAGACATCCTGAATAGATAATAAATGCTAATAATAAATAGAAATACACTTTTTGAGACATTATCATGTTGGAATTTCAATTTGGCGCAATTTTATAGTGGAGGTAGGCCAATAATAATAATAAATAATAAAAAATGATGAATGATAATGAATAATAATCAATAATAATAAAGACAAGTACGGTTTTGAAGCGATTATCGTGCTGGAATTTGAATTTGCAGCGAATTTTCTAGTGGAGGTAGGGCAATAATAATAAATAATAATACAAATAACAATAATAATAATACAAATAACAATAATAATAATAATAACAACAATAATAATAATAATAATAATAATAACAATAATAAAGCCAACCAACACACAGAAGAAACCCACAAAACCAGCATGGCAACACAGGCTACAGATCAAAATAGAAAAACTGAGAAAAGACATCGGACAGCTAACACAATTTATAAGAAATGAAATCTCGGAAAAAAAACGAAAAAGGTTAGGTAAAATCTCACAACAAGAAGCGACAGAGCAATTAGACGAAAAGAAGCAGAAATTACAAGCATTAGCCAAACGACTCAGAAGATACAAAAAAAGTGAAAATAGAAGGAAACAAAACCAAACATTCAACACAAACCAAAAGAAATTTTACCAGACAATAGATAACACACACATTAAAATAAACAATCCACCAAACATAACAGACATGGAACACTTCTGGAGCAACATATGGTCAAACCCGGCACAACATAACAGGCATGCACGATGGATACAAGCAGAAACAGACACATACAAGATGATACCACAAATGCCTGAAGTGATAATTTTACAACATGAAGTCACCCAAGCAATTAATTCTACTCACAATTGGAAAGCCCCTGGAAATGATAAAATAGCAAATTTCTGGTTAAAGAAGTTCACCTCAACACATTCACATCTAACTAAATTATTTAACAGTTACATTGCAGACCCATACACATTCCCTGATACGCTTACACACGGAATAACATATCTGAAACCTAAAGATCAAGCAGACACAGTGAACCCAGCTAAATATCGCCCCATAACATGCCTACCAACAATATACAAAATATTAACTTCAGTCATTAAACAGAAATTAATGACACATACAACACAGAACAAAATTATAAATGAAGAACAAAAAGGCTGTTGCAAAGGAGCACGAGGATGTAAAGAGCAACTGATAATAGATGCAGAGGTGACATATCAAGCTAAAACTAAACAAAGGTCGCTACACTACGCATACATTGATTACCAAAAAGCTTTTGATAGTGTACCCCACTCATGGTTACTACAAATATTGGAAATATACAAAGTAGATCCTAAATTGATACAGTTCCTAAACATAGTAATGAAAAATTGGAAAACCACACTTAATATCCAAACAAATTCAAATAATATCACGTCACAGCCAATACAGATTAAGCGTGGAATATACCAAGGAGACTCATTAAGTCCTTTCTGGTTCTGCCTTGCTCTGAACCCACTATCCAACATGCTAAGTAATACAAATTATGGATACAATATTACTGGAACATACCCACACAAAATCACACATTTGCTATACATGGATGATCTAAAACTACTGGCAGCAACAAATCAACAACTCAACCAATTACTAAAGATAACAGAAGGATTCAGCAATGATATAAGTATGGCTTTTGGAACAGACAAATGTAAGAAAAATAGCATAGTCAAGGGAAAACACACTAAACAAGAAGATTACATATTGGATAACCACAGCGACTGCATAGAAGCGATGGAAAAAACGGATGCCTATAAATATCTAGGATACAGACAAAAAATAGGAATAGATAATACAAATATTAAAGAAGAACTAAAAGAAAAATATAGACAAAGACTAACAAAAATACTGAAAATAGAATTGACAGCAAGAAACAAGACAAAAGCTATAAATACTTATGCCATACCAATATTGACCTACTCATTTGGAGTAGTGAAATGGAGTAACACAGACCTAGAAGCACTCAATACACTTACAAGATAACAACGCCACAAATATAGAATACATCACATACATTCAGCAACAGAAAGATTCACATTAAGCAGAAAGGAAGGAGGAAGGGGATTTATCGACATAAAAAACCTACATTATGGACAGGTAGACAATTTAAGAAAATTCTTTCTAGAACGAGCAGAAACTAGCAAAATACACAAGGCAATCACTCATATAAATACATCGGCTACACCACTGCAATTTCATAACCACTTCTACAACCCTATAGATCACATAACATCAACAGATACGAAGAAAGTAAATTGGAAAAAGAAAACACTTCATGGCAAGCACCCGTATCATCTAACACAGCCACACATCGATCAAGACGCATCCAACACATGGCTAAGAAAAGGCAATATATACAGTGAGACAGAAGGATTCATGATTGCAATACAGGATCAAACAATAAACACCAGGTATTACAGCAAGCATATTATTAAAGATCCCAATACCACAACGGATAAATGCAGACTTTGTAAACAACAAATAGAAACAGTAGATCACACCACAAGCGGATGTACAATACTAGCAAATACAGAACACCCCAGAAGACATGACAATGTCGCAAAAATAATATATCAACAGCTTGCCTTACATCATAAACTTTTAAAACAACACATTCCTACACACAAGTATACACCACAAAATGTACTGGAGAATGGTGAATACAAATTATACTGGAACAGAACCATTATAACAGATAAAACAACGCCACATAACAAACCTGACGTCATACTCACCAATAAAAAGAAGAAATTAACACAACTAATCGAAATATCCATACCCAATACAACAAATATACAAAAGAAAACAGGAGAAAAAATTGAAAAATACATCCAACTGGCTGAGGAAGTCAAAGACATGTGGCATCAGGATAAAGTTGACATCATAACAATTATACTATCAACTACAGGAGTCATACCACACAATACCCACCAGTACATCAATGCAATACAGCTACATCCAAACATATATATACAACTACAGAAATCCGTAATTATTGATACATGTTCAATTACCCGAAAGTTCCTAAAGGCAATATAACACATACCGTAAGGTTAAAAGGAAGAGACGCTTGATCAAGGTCCGCGTCACTCCATTTTTAACCGGACTTAACGTCTGAGAAAGTGAAGGAAATAATAATAATAATAATAATAATAATAATAATAAATGATAATGAATGATAATGAATGTTAATAAATGATAATAAAGACAAGTACAGTTTTGCATGCATTATCCTGTTGGAATTTGAATTTGGCACATATTTTATGGAGGGGTGGGGGTTAGGTTAGATTAGTGGACGTAATCCAATTGGTCTCTTTTCCCGCCAAAATTCAAAATTCCCGCCATTTTCTGGCGGGTTAGGTTAGTGGATGTGACCCAATTGGCCTATTTTCCCGCCAAAATCCGCCATCTTTGATAACGTCATCGCCGCCATTGTGAATAAATTAGGCAACAATGCAGAGTGTCTTGACACGAGGGTTGCTCTACTACTGATGGGAATATGGCACTTTATGTCCTAGATAGGGTACTGAGGTGTAAAAGTCATGTCATAAATCTGACTAAGCGTTTTGCTTGTTGGAACAAGTCGTGATCTGCTGGTACTGATCAGTCTCAACTTGCTGACTAATCGCTTTTGTTTGTTGGAATGAGTCGTACCTTGCCAGAACAAATGTTTGTATAGGGCAATTTGCTACATTTTATGGTTTTGTATGGTGCGATTTGTTACAATTCCAGGTAACAATAGTGATTTATGGGGCTGTTGGTTACAACTACGTTTGATGCTTGGGATGCTATTTGAAGTCCAGTAACTGAACTCCAGTATTGTTTTATGGCACGTACATCTTTGGCTTCTGGTGTTAGTATATACTTATGAGAACCAGTAGGTGATTTCCAGTGACAGATTAACAGTTACTCATTGTCAGTTTCTGCTGTTAGAATGCTATTTGACATCCAGTAACTGTCAACCACTGACAATGTATTGGAACAATTTGTTATAATTTTGCTGTAATGTAACGATGTATATGGCAAACTGTTACAATTTGGCTGTTGTTATACCACATAAACATTATTCAAGTCGTATAACACATTAAAGATCAAAGCAAAATGCATCATTTTTTGAATGGTTTGTTCTGTTAAAGTTTTGGAAAATGTGAGGTTGGAGTCTAGGCATCAGTGGAACATAATTGCAGATATGTTTTGTAAGTTAATAAAAATAGCTATTCCAATCAGGCAATAATGTTAGTTGTATCTTTTAGTGTAGAATAACATGTGTTATGTGTTTTCCTACTAAATTGTGACTGATGAGGTGAATCATTATAAAAAAAGTTCCTCAATTTTAGGCGATCATACTTTGGTCTTCTTTCCACGATTAAAATAACTTGAGATATGCGTAAGTTCTCATGCATCTTCCTTTTTTACCTCATTAGAAAGGAAAGGTAATACTGGTTGTAGATTTTTTAGAGAGCCTTCAAACCATAGTTTTGACTGTAAATGTTGTAGCATTCCTCGAAAGTTCGTTTTCATACGTACATAGCCTGATTTAGACATAAAATTGAATTGTCATCTGCTTGTTTAGCATATTATTTTCACACAAACATGGTTTTTACTGTTATAGAAAGTAACAAGTCCAGGGAGAGATGAAATTTACTGACAAAGCAGTACAGTATTTGACATACATATTTTTTGTGAAGTATTAAACAGAGAGAGATATGAAATTTATTGATAGGGCGGACGTTTAGGTTCTTATACATTTTTGATAAGTAATACAGATGTGGAAATACCCTAATCAACACCTTTTACTTTTTCTAATGCTATATTTGGGAGGTGCGGTATTTGGCGTGAACATTTTTTAGTATTGCTTATAGATAACACAGATCGTTTGCAAACTTTTGAATGGGGTGCACAATTTACATTGTTTGTATAGTTTTGAACATGGTGCTAGTTTATGCAATTCAGACGAAGCTTACATAATTTTGATATGGAAATACTATATATGTCTTCAGGTATTTTTGATAAATAACTCAGGTCGTTCAGATATACTTGGACATGCACAATTTAAATCATTCATATACTTCGCACATGCGACAAAATTCAGATTGTTCAGATATTTATGAACATAGCGCCATTATGGTACAGGTGAGTTGTCCTACTGTACTGGAATTTTTAAAATTTCTCCACTGCCATCATCTACCATTTTTTACTTTTTCATCACTGCCATCATGAATTCCATGACTGCAATGGAGGGTTCTCAAACTGGGTGCAACTGCAAACGACTTCAGTGCCACCAAGCTATCTTGTGTTAGACTAGTAGTGTACCATGGCCTTCCTGTTGACGACCAAGGTTTGGTTTTAGAGGCAAAAATACAGTTCAGACAAAGAAGAAACAAATAATAGTTAGTAAGCCTATTGAACAAGTGTTTCACTTCCATTTCTTTGGATGATATAATCTGCAACACTGCTCATAGTATCTAATCAATTGTATATTACAGATATTCTAATCAGAGAGTGATTTGCAGATTATAATATTTGAAGAAATACTCCAGAGCCAAGATCGCATGTAGATATCTATGTGTTATCGTGCTGTCACCAAGTGAACATACGAGGTAGCTGGCCTGTCACAGTGCCCAACTCATTACAGCTCCTGACAACCATGTGTGTGGTCGCACATAATCGGCAAAAGACGCATGGCAACAAGATTGCAACTAGTATTTTTATTAATGACATCCTGATTGGCTGTGATCTACTTGATGATAGAGCTTGCATTTTCAAACTACAAAAATTTTCAACATTGTCAAAATATAAGGTATAATTAAAAAAAAATATCCGAAGATGCCAGCAGAGTAGTATTGAAACCGCTCGTCAATTCAAAATAAATATTCAAATACAATATTGGCTCTGAAATATTTGTTCAAGTATTACATCTATTTCAGAATGAATGAGTACCAGGCCATATTATGTGTAAGTCTCAAGTGCATCGTCTGAGAAAGAGACAAGAGCCAAAGCTTATGGGCGATGAATATCGGACATTAAAACATCAGAATCGAGATTGCTTAGATCTGTTGAAGCTGCACAATACAGGGCAAATTTGAAAACAAGGACGCTCGAAGAGAACTGAATGTTTTTAAAATTGTGGTATAATCAAGTAAAATAAAGAAAATTGGTTATAGTACCTGGGCAAAATTCAAGAAGAAAGATTAACAAAAACGTTTCACCACATAAACTGAATAGTGGAAGGGACACTGACATATAAAGGCAACAGTGCTGACAACTCCATTTTTGACTGAAAGAATGCACTTAAATTTTGAGATGATCAAGGAATTATTAAACAGACATGAAATGACCTCCAGAGCTATGATAGTATCTTCATCTAATCTTCTTTGAAACAGATGAACTGCCTACTCTTTGAATGAGGAAGTAGGTATACTGAGTTTTGATCAGAACGACACACCATACACAGCTCTAAAACCAGCTTCACGGCGATGTATTTACGTCTCAGTCCGATTTTTCTCTCGGGTTAGCTCTTTCAATGAGGGTGTTCGCAGTTCTATTACGGAGAATAATTGATAATTTATTGTCATCCCTTTGGTTGACTGTCGAACTTTAGTGGACTCGTGCACTAAGAAATCATCTCATTCTTCCAAATTCTGAGATATACTTGCCTCAGGCTCAACGGCGTTGTAGCGGCAAGTGTATAATCTATTATCCCACCTTTACATCATTTAGTGGGATATTTACTGGGCATTCAGCTCGTACGTCAATCACGATGATCCTTTTTTACTTCGTTCAGTCATGGTAAAGTCAGTAGCTGAACAGTGCTCAGTTGACTGAAAGTATTAGATTTGGCAACGGTCACGACTGACCATATGCTGCGTGTTATCGTCACAGACTTAGCAACTTTTTCTACTCCTTTATTAGGTTCACAATGATCATATGCCAGATTGTAATAAAGTATTAACACAATAAATATCACAGTGGCTAGCATACTTGTTTGTCTTCAAAACCTTTATTCTTGTATAGTTACAGAAATCCATTGTGAGTGTTTTATCTTTTTATTACCTTGTCGGTACCGCGGTCGTAATGTTCTATCTAAATTTACTTCATGCTTTCATTCTGATGATGATGTATGATTCTGAAAATACTGTCTATTTTACCCTGCTACTTCTCTGAGCGACTTGAATGTAATTTCGAGCTATTTCTGCCAATATCATCGTCAGTGTTGTGAGACATGAGCAAAAAACCGTCGGGGATGCATTTGTGGGCTCCCTTCACATAACGTATGTCGTAATTAAATCACTGTAGAAATAAAGACCGTATTCTCAGCCTTCCGTAAATAGGCGACAGTCTCTCAAGAACGTGAGTAGTGTGTGATCAGTTTGGATAAATACTTTTTGTCCCTGAAGACGTCTTTCAATGTTTTTAAAACATCCTTTCAGAGCTGTAATTTCCTACTCTGTAATCGTGTAATTCTGTTGGAGAGCATTCTACTTGAGAATACGTTATCATGAACTTTTTTCCTCTGATCCTCCAATTTCTTGTAATATCTCCACAAATTATCCTATTACACTTATCCGGTCCTATTTGAAAGGCCTGTGAAATACAGGACAGGTATAGAGTATTAAACCGCAGCAACTACTTTTTCACATCTTCTAAACCTGACTGATAATAGTCTTGCCATACGTAGGAGTTTCCTTTTTTAATAAGTGATTTCAGACCTCAGTCACAATCTCGAACAATTATTTTCTGCAACCAAAAACCAATGTGGTCTGTACAAACTGAATATTCTCAGTCGAGAAAATATCCAACATGTAGTAACAAGACACATGTGGTGCCGAGAGAAATCATACCACCGATAATGGGAGAGAGTAATGTTGTTCACTGACATTGTTTCCAACTATATCCAAGATTCATGAGAGTAAGGTGTGCAAAGATGAATACATAACATTGTTAACTTCGTTTCTGTGTGTTATATGTACGATGTGGCTGGCTGGCTGGCGCGACGGCAAAAAATAAAATTTATGAAGTGGGCACCCTAAAGCCCGTGGTCTAGGGGTATCGTCTTTGATTCATAATCAAAACGTCTTCGGTCCCGGGTTCGATCCCCGCCACTGCCTAAATTTTGATAAATAATCAGCATTGGCGGCCGAAGACTACCGGCATAAGAAGTCAGCCTCATTCTGCCAACGGCCTTGTCAAAGAGGGCGGAGGAGCGGATAGAGGTTCAGGGCACTTTCTTGTCCTAGGGGTGGGAAATTGCCCCTAAAGGCGAAAGAATCAGCAATGATCAACGACATGAGGATGCAGAAGGCAATGGAAACCACTGCATTAAAGACACGTAACGTGTATCCACAGGACATGTGGCCTGTAATTGATCTCTCCATTGGCAAAAGATTCCGGAATAGTCCCCCATTCGGATCTCCGAGAGGGGACTGCCAAGGGGGAGGTTACCATGAGAAAAAGATTGAATAATCAACGAAAGGATAACGTTCTACGAGTCGGGGCGTGGAATGTCAGAAGCTTGAACGTGGTAGGGAAACTAGAAAATCTGAAAAGGGAAATGCAAAGGCTCAGTGAAGTGAAGTGGAAGGAAGACAAGGATTTCTGGTCAGATGAGTATCGGGTAATATCAACAGCAGCAGAAAATGGTATAACAGGTGTAGGATTCGTTATGAATAGGAAGGTAGGGCAGAGGGTGTATTACTGTGAACAGTTCAGTGACCGGGTTGTTCTAATCAGAATCGACAGCAGATCGACACCGACAACGATAGTTCAGGTATACATGCCGACGTCGCAAGCTGAAGATGAACAGATAGAGAAAGTGTATGAGGATATTGAAAGGGTAATGCAGTATGTAAAGGGGGACGAAAATCTAATAGTCATGGGCGACTGGAATGCAGTTGTAGGGGAAGGAGTAGAAGGAAAGGTTACAGGAGAATATGGGCTTGGGACAAGGAATGACAGAGGAGAACGACTAATTGAGTTCTGTAACAAGTTTCAGCTAGTAATAGCGAATACCCTGTTCAAGAATCACAAGAGGAGGAGGTATACTTGGAAAAGGCCGGGAGATACGGGAAGATTTCAATTAGATTACATCATGGTCAGACAGAGATTCCGAAGTCAGATACTGGATTGTAAGGCGTACCCAGGAGCAGATATAGACTCAGATCACAATATAGTAGTGATGAAGAGTAGGCTGAAGTTCAAGACATTAGTCAGGAAGAATCAATACGCAAAGAAGTAGGATACGGAAGTACTAAGGAATGACGAGATACGTTTGAAGTTCTCTAACGCTATAGATACAGCAATAAGGAATAGCGCAGTAGGCAGTACAGTTGAAGAGGAATGGACATCTCTAAAAAGGGCCATCACAGAAGTTGGGAAGGAAAACATAGGTACAAAGAAGGTAGCTGCGAAGAAACCATGGGTAACAGAAGAAATACTTCAGTTGATTGATGAAAGGAGGAAGTACAAACAGGTTCTGGGAAAATCAGGAATACAGAAATACAAGTCGCTGAGGAATGAAATAAATAGGAAGTGCAGGGAAGCTAAGACGAAATGGCTGCAGGAAAAATGTGAAGACATCGAAAAAGATATGATTGTCGGAAGGACAGACTCAGCATACAGGGAAGTCAAAACAACCTTTGGTGACATTAAAAGTAACGGTGGTAACATTAAGAGTGCAACGGGAATTCCACTGTTAAATGCAGAGGAGAGAGCAGATAGGTGGAAAGAATACATTGAAAGCCTCTATGAGGGTGAAGATTTGTCTGATGTGATAGAAGAAGAAACAGGAGTCGATTTAGAAGAGATAGGGGATCCAGTATTAGAATCGGAATTTAAAAGAGCTTTGGAGGACTTACAGTCAAATAAGGCAGAAGGGATAGATAACATTCCATCAGAATTTCTAAAATCATTGGAGGAAGTGGCAACAAAACGACTATTCACGTTGGTGTGTAGAATATATGAGTCTGGCGATATACCATCTGACTCTCGGAAAAGCATCATCCACACAATTCCGAAGACGGCAAGAACTGACAAGTGCGAGAATTATCGCACAATCAGCTTAACAGTTCATGCATCGAAGCTGCTTACAAGAATAATATACAGAAGAATGGAAAAGAAAATTGAGAATGCGCTAGGTGACGATCAGTTAGGCTTTAGGAAAAGTAAAGGGACGAGAGAGGCAATTCTGACGTTACGGCTAATAATGGAAGCAAGGCTAAAGAAAAATCAAGACACTTTCATAAGATTTGTCGACTTGGAAAAAGCGTTCGACAATATAAAATGGTGCAAGCTGTTCGAGATTCTGAAAAAAGTAGGGGTAAGCTACAGGGAGAGACGGGTCATATACAATATGTACAACAACCAAGAGGGACTAATAAGAGTGGACGATCAGGAACGAAGTGCTCGTATTAAGAAGGGTGTAAGACAAGGCTGTAGCCTTTCGCCCCTACTCTTCAATCTGTACATCGAGGAAGCAATGATGGAAATAAAAGAAAGGTTCGCTGATGACATTGCTATCCTGAGTGAAAGTGAAGAAGAATTAAATGATCTGCTGAACGGAATGAACAGTCTAATGAGTACACAGTATGGTTTGAGAGTAAATCGGAGAAAGACGAAGGTAATGAGAAGTAGTAGAAATGAGAACAGCGAGAAACTTAACATCAGGATTGATGGTCACGAAGTCAATGAAGTTAAGGAATTCTGCTACCCAGGCAGTAAAATAACCAATGACGGACGGAGCAAGGAGGACATCAAAAGCAGACTCGCTATGGCAAAAAAGGCATTTCTGGCCAAGAGAAGTCTACTAATATCAAATACCGGCCTTAATTTGAGGAAGAAATTTCTGAGGATGTACGTCTGGAGTACAGCATTGTATGGTAGTGAAACATGGACTGTGGGAAAACCGGAACAAAAGAGAATCGAAGCATTTGAGATATGGTGCTATAGACGAATGTTGAAAATTAGGTGGACTGATAAGGTAAGGAATGAGGAGGTTCTACACAGAATCGGAGAGGAAAGGAATATGTGGAAAACACTGATAAGGAGAAGGGACAGGATGATAGGACATCTGCTAAGACATGAGGGAATGACTTCCATGGTACTAGAGGGAGCTGTAGAGGGCAAAAACTGTACAGGAAGACAGAGATTGGAATACGTCAAGCAAATAATTGAGGACGTAGGTTGCAAGTGCTACTCTGAGACGAAGAGGTTAGCACAGGAAAGGAATTCGTGGCGGGCCGCATCAAACCAGTCAGTAGACTGATGACCAAAAAAAAAAAAAAAAAAAAAGGGGCACTGGAATTAAATTAAAGAGGTGTGGGTCTAACATCTCAATTCTGCTATCAAAATGTAGGTTTTTCGTCGTTTCCCTACGTCAAGAAAGGCTAATAACGGGATGGGTCCTTCGGGAAGGACACAACCTATTTCTTTTGCCATCTGAGTGTGTACTATCTCTCTAATGACCTCTTAGTCGACGAGACTTACCACCGTCATCTTCCTTTCCTTCCCTCAAATATGCTTCTTCGTGCTGTAGTTTTTTTAAAAAATGAGAAACGAGAATATTATCTCCATATCTCTGGATTTCCAACCGAGTTTTTGGTATTATTTACATTACTTTACAACGGCTTAATTGACTTTCCGAATTTTTTTAACGTGTGGAGCATCGATTTCGTTTGCTGTCTGTCTGCAGTGTGATATCTGCACCCGACACAATCGAAGAAGTCAGGAAACTGTCGAAATACCGTGCTAAATAACATTATCTCTGCTGCAAAATATAGAAGTTACCAGTTTCTCTGAGAAAGCGTGAAACATTATATGAGATAATACTTACTCAGTACCATACCAAGTTTTCAGGAGCTGTTTTTAGTACTTTTAAAAGATTTAGAATCGGCTACCAAGAGCAGCCTCATCGCTTCTACGTTTTGCCGGCAGTGCGGTGTCTCGCCCAACGAATGACATGGAAATAATAAGTGCTACATGCCGTCAAAGAGTGATCGCTTTACACGAATAAATGTTTACCTGCGAGTAATATCCCTGGGCTTCAGTCGATCACGCAATTTGTTCTGTTGATTCTTTCTCAGCAAATTAATGAAGATGACACAGCCAAAGTAAACAGGTGGTAAATTATCTTATCCGGCCACTGGTGCCGAATCAAAGGTCGTAAGCCCACGGGCTTCTTTCCATTTAATTTCCATCTAATTCTGCTGGAAGCTGCTTTCGTTGAAGAGGATAATAAATGCTAATATTGATGCTGTAAAGGCTGCCATTAAAAATGTAAGGACATCTGTCTAACATTGTAAGATGAAGCTGTTTTCATCAGTTGTGTGCCTACTCGATAGGTAAAGCTACTACAGTTTCCTTGTAATTTATATTCTCAGTTAGGATACGTTCACGGAAACGTGGATGGAATCGGACAAATCTCTTGGGAGTATGCTAGCACAGTTGCTACACGTAAATGACGAACATATTTGGAATGCATTTTGTCTTGAGCAGAAACATAATTTCCCACCTTTTTTGATCATACAAGTTTCATTGACATTTCGGCATCATTGGTGGGTTCCCTTCATCTTTCTGCCTCACAACGAGTAAACTGCTACAACACAATACATCCGTTTTTGGGATTTTAATCGTTTTAAAAATAGTATGAACGGTAATGGCATATGCTGTTGTTCATGCCGCTCTGAGTCATCTGCAGTACAGCTCGTATTTTGATAACGTTTATCATGTGCAACTAAACGATTTCTGTGAGTAATTGTATTTTACACTGAAGAGCCAAAGAAACTGGTACACCTGCCCAATATGATGTAGCCCCCCCCCCCCCCACCCCGAGCACGACGTGGCGTGGACTCGACTATGAAGTATTGCTGCAGGTAAATGACACCATGAATCCTGCAGGGCTGTCCATAAGTCCGTTAGAGTACGAGGGGTGGAGATCTCTTCTGAAAAGCACGTTGCAAGGCATGCTCAATAATGTTCGTGACCTGGGAGTCTGTTGGTCAGCGAAAGTGTTTAATCTCAGAAGAGTGTTCCTGGAGTCACTCTGTGGCAACTCTGGATGCATGGGGTATTGCATTGTCCTGCTGGAATTGCCGAATGCACAATCGACACGAATGGATGCGGGATGATCAGACAGAATGCTTACGTATATGTCATCTGCCAGAGTTGTATCTAGACGTATCAGGGGTCCCATATCCCTCCAACTGCACACGCCCTCACCATTACAGGGCCTCTAACAGCTGACAAGCAGGCTCCATGGTTCGTAAGGTTGTCTCCATACCCGTATACGTCCATCCGCTCAATACAATTTGAAACGATTCTCGTCCGATCACGCAACATATTTCCAGTCATCAACAGTGTCCAATCTCGATGTTGTCGGGTCCAGGCGAGGTGTAAGGCTTTGTGTCGTGCAGTCATCAAGGGCACACGAGTGGGCCTTCGGCTGCAAAAGCCCATATCGATGATGTTTCGTTGAATGGTCCACACGCTGACACTTGTTGTTGGCCCAGCACTGAAATCTGCAGCAATTTGCTGAAGGTTGTACTTCTGTCAGGTTGAACGATTACCTTCAGTCGTCGTTGGTCCCGTTCTTGCAGGATCTTTCGAAACATTTTGGTATAAACTGAAACTAACGCTGTTTGGGATTTCTTCCGTTTTGTTAACTTTATTTATCTTCCTCCTACTATTTATTCGTTATCTTTTGTCACAGTGCGTTCTCTGCCCCCTTATCGTTAGACGCAGAGGTTCTGAAGACACTAGGCTCTCAACAGCGCAACCCCTGGGTAGGTGGTGGCGCGACCTCGTGGTGCATTACGAGAATCGAAGTCTGTTCAACGAAGGATCGGTTGGAGGGACGTGCAGTGAGTTCAGTGAGAACTACTTAGTATAGGCTGTTACTGAGGGGCAGGTACAGTTAACATGTGGTTACATTATTTCTACACTGGAAAGTACTGCAACCTATTGTTGTGACATGTAACAATGTGTCTGAATGGAAGGGAACGTGTGGCAGGCAGTTTGACATGCTTCGCACAGCACTTCTAAGTGAACGGCTGTTCTTCACGTTTCCAGTTGTGCTTTTATAACTTTCGGTGAGTATCAACGAGAGGTAAACTGTTAATTGTCAATTGTACACCCTTAAATGAAGTGTAATCTTAAAGTGCATGCTATTCGCTTATGTTAGTTATATAATACATTTCAATGTATCCGTTATTACAGCACATGAAAGTTGTTGGCCTGGAATGTGCTTTTGAGGCGGAACGGGACGCGGCAGAATGGGAAGGTGTCCAGTTCCGCCCCTCATTTTTTGATGCAAGCAGATTTCAAACAATGTATTTCTTTTTTTTCTTTTCCAGTTTATTAGAAAGACTGACAGGCAGCAGTGGGATACTAAATGAATGGGAATGGCAGTTTAAGCCGTTTTATTTCTTTATGTGTGAGTTTTAAATGCACCTAAGGAGTTCAACGTACCCAAATCAAAAAATAAGTTTGTAAAACTAAGAATAATCCCAACTACAGAGTTGACAAATCAGATGGAAAATTTAAAAATGTGTTCACTGCAGAACAAGAAGACCAGCTGGTGGCCTACCTGTAGTCAATGGAGAGCAGACTCTGTAGTCAAACGGTGGAATATTTTATTGTCAGATCATTAGCCTATCAATTAGCAGAAAGAAATAGCTTACCACACAGGCTTAACAAAAAAACTTGTCCATTTGGGCAGGACTGAGTTATAGAATTTATTATTAGGCACCCTAATTTGTGTATTCGCTAGCCAGAAAATACATCTGGTAAACGTGAAATGGGATTCAATGAAGTAACAGTAACGGTAACTTGGTATTATGCATTAAAAATAATTGTTCAGTTTTTCAAATGAAATTACAATTTTCCTTATTGTTTAAGGTTTTTTTGAAAATTCCATGTTCCACAGTCTAAATTGTTTATTAAAAAACTTTATGTTCTTAATATTTTCAAAGTTTATGCAGTAATTTGAGAAAAAAATTGCCTTATCCCATTCTGTCCCGCGGGTGGGGTAGAACGAGAAACATGCAATCATGTCTCTGAAAAAATGTAAAAAATATATAATTAATAGAATGTTCCAGGCTATTATGTCGTGGTCGAATGGATTACACCTTACCCAACGTTTTGTCCCATCTGCGGAGGACATTTTCAAGGGGGATCGTAGCTTCTCCGAAAGTCCGACTCACACCCTGGCTCGCAATTGACTGCCGCAAAATTCTGCTTCCGGGTGCTGGCGTGACGTCACAGTTTTGAATACAAGAGCGCAATTGCCCGTTGTCGACTGCCGTCGTCCGCTGTTGCTATCACTCCATGGTGGAAGACTGGTACACAACTTCTCCAGCACCGGAATCCACATGTCATCAATTTCACGACCTCTTCATTCCTATCGAAATTCCTAGGGTGTTTTGCAATCTCTAAGACCTCTTTGTGTAGCCTTTCATGGTATCCTTTTGTGGCTTCCAGTACTTGAATCCTATCAAAATATGAATGTGGTGGTCTCCCGGCTGCAAAGCATGTTCCACATCAGCTGATTTGTCAGTCTCCCCTCTTCTGCTATTGCCCTTGTGTTCTTCTAGTCATTTTCTGACCGTTGTTTTTGTAGTACCCACGTACACTTCTCCAAAAGTACACACAATCCTGTAAATTCCTGCTTTTTCCAGCAGATGGAGAGCAATCTTGGCCGATTTTAGGTGATCTTGTATCTTTCGGGTGGGTCTGCAGATCTGTTTTTTCAAGAGTTTTCCTATGGAGTCAGTGACGTCCTTAATGAAAGGCAGGAAAACTTTGCATTTCACCTGCGCTTGAGCACCGCTATGATTTCTACGCCGTGGTCTGAAGGCTCTTTTCACGTCATCGAACGAATAACCATTCTTGAGCAATGCGTTCGTGAGATGTTTTAATTCTGCGTCAAGCACCCCTGGTTCACAGATTTTTCTTTCTCTATCCGCCATCTGCAGCGGGATTCGAACCACCGCCCACAACAAAAGAGAGGCGTCATAAAAAAGTTATTGGAAAGCCATGGTTTGCTTTTGGAGAAGTCTTCTTTCCGCCTACTGGAACTATACAAAGTACGTTTACTGCACTGTATGGAGTTACAGATGGTCCAGTAATATCCATAAAACTTAAGCTCGCATA
Organism: Schistocerca americana; assembly: GCF_021461395.2. NCBI lineage: Eukaryota > Metazoa > Arthropoda > Insecta > Orthoptera > Acrididae > Schistocerca > Schistocerca americana. The sequence continues at coordinate 663,130,410 of NC_060122.1, forward strand.
AAATCGCAGTCACTCTCTAGCATTTTCGCTTACATTCGCCTATCTAGTTATTCCAAATCACGCAGAACGTATAACAGTCAACTTGTTAAAATATGCTGTTATATCCTAATTGATGTATAGAAGAAAGGCTAAAACAATAAAAAAATGTGCCTGGCTCATTTACGAAAATTAAGTACAAAACGAAATATGGTTTGAATGATCTCGCTGGTAACGTGTTAGAAACTTCATAAAATCTTAATCGTTGTTCTCTACTGTGTTTCTGTCACCTTATCTTTCTCGTTCTCTCCCACTTTTCCTCTCACGTGCATTGCTGCCACTGACCACGTTTAACCTAACTGTGATCTTCCTTTTTTGTTCTACCTTTCATGAACCAACATAAATTGGCTTCTTCCTATTATAGCAACTATTGCTGTCCCATATTTGAGTTATTGTCATTTTTGAGTGTTATATCACCTATTAAATGTAAGTCTTTCTAAACATCTGTGTCGTTGTGTGAAGGTAATGTCAAATACGTAGAATGTATGGTTAGATATAAGAGAGGGAGAGATGGATCTAATCTTGCCAGGATAAATGAATCAATAACTAAATTACACTCTAAGACAAAAAAAGAGGTGCTGTGAAGGAATTATCCGAACGGGACGGAAATCGGTAGATATGATGCACATTTACAGACAAATAAATTATCACAATTTCAGAAACATTGGATGATTTACTCAATAGAAAGAGCTTCACAAACTGAGCAAGTCAATAAAGCATTGCTCCACCTCTGCTCCTTACGCAAGCAGTTATTCGACTTGGCATTGACTGACAGAGTTGGTGGATGTCTTCCTGTGGGATATCGTGCCAAATATTGTCCAACTGGCGCTTTAGATCGTCAAAATTCGAAGCTGGTTGAAGGGCGCTGTCCATATTGCTCCAACGTTTCTTAATTGGGGTAAGGTTTGGCGATCTCAGTGACCAATGTAGGGTTTTGGCAAAAACGAAGACAAGCATCAGAAAGTCTCACCGTGTTTGGGTGGACACTATCTTGCTGCAATGTGAGCCCAGAATGACTTGCCATGAGGGGCAACAAAATGAGGCGTAGAATATCGTCGACGTAGTGCTGCCCTGTAAGGTTGTCGCGGCTGACAACCATAGGGGTCCTACTATGAAAAGTAATGGCACCCTAAACCATCGCTCCTGCTGTCAGGTCGTACGGCAGACGACAATCGGGTTGGTATCTCAACACTGTCTGGGGCGTCTCTCAACGCGTCTTGAACCTGGAATATCATTGACTAGAGTAGAATAAATTGTCTTCAGTCATGGGTCCCAACTCCAACTGAGCCCCGATGGCCGGCGAAGACGTGTCTGGAGACGCCACAGAGACCAGTGGGACACCTACCTAACTATCACCCACCATACGACCCGACAACCAGGAATGATGGTATGGGGTGCCACAGAACAGTGGTACGTCGATGATATTCTAAGCCTAGTTTTGTTGCTCTTTGTGGTAAGCCGCTGTCAGCTTACATTTCTGCAAGATAGTGTCCGCCCACACACAGCGAGAGTTTCTGCAGCTTGTCTTCTTGTTTGCCAAACCCTACCTTGGCCAGCAAGGTCGTCGCATCAACCGAGAACGTTTAGAGCATTAACCACATCGGGAGTTTGACGATCTAACAGGCCAGCTGGACGTAAGTTGACGTGATATCCTTCAGAAGGACATGCAACAACTTTATGAATGAATATCAAGCGGAACAACTACTTCCATAGGGGTCAGAAGTGAACCAAAGCTCTATTGACTTGCTCAGTTTGTGAAGCTCTTTCTCTTGAGTAAATTATCCAATTTTTCGGAAACAGTAATCACTGACTGTCTGTACATGTACATCACATCTACCGATTTCCATCCCATTCAGATAAATCCTTGGTGTTGAGTCGTTTTCTTTTTGCCTTAGAGTGCATCTACTGAGTATAGATTAGTTTGTAAACTAATCTCTACCCTATTGTCTGAATATAAAAAAAATTCAATCAAAATGTGGCTTACTGATATCTTTACACAATGAACACGGCATAGTTGAGAGTTCTCCCACTAGAGCAGGAAGGTTTGCATCATGGGACAGTGCCATATCTACAGTTGAGTGAGAAATATTTCATTTTGCCTCAGTGGCCGGTGGAGGGAAGCCACTGCCGAGCAGTCGATTTTACTAGTGGCAGCTTATTTTCTGCTCCTTCGAGCCACGCTTCTTACCAACTCGTGACTCTGTTCCTCGGCGCTTGGGATATAGCCTGTAGGGGTAGGGGGACTGCACGTTGTGGTACGAGATTCTGAGTATATGCTTGCTTGGCTGCGTGGTATCCACCGTTGCAACTCGATGTATGTGGACGGTACCAGAGGACTTTCGCTTGCCTCATTCTGTGAGACAGGAGCGCTCTGTGACGGGAACCTGCCGGGACCACAGTGTAATTCGCAGCCTTCTCAACTGCCATGCAAGCGATGGAGCGGCAGATGGCGGCGTATTATGCGTCGCGAGAGAGTAGAGAGGGGGGGCGGAGGCGGCATCGCGTCGCGAATTAGAATTCCGCGGCCGCGAGCGGCGTGGGTGGCCAGATTATTATGCGACGGGGTCGCCAGGCGCCTGATGGGCTGCTAATGTTGCGGAACGGCCCGCCGTGGGGGGAGTGGGGGGAGGGGAGAAGGATGGCGTGGTTTCAAATCGTTCGACCCAGCACCCGTCTGTGACTTTATGGGACGAATCACTGTGGGGTGTGGGTTGTGTGGCACCGCGTATTATAGTGTCCGTCTCTGTAGTTGAATAATCGGCACGCCTGACTGTTGTGCTGAGGACTGGGTTTCGCTTCCCAGTACTGCCAGGGACTACTCCTGGGTGAATGAACCGGTACGGGGTGCTCTCAGTCTCCTGACGGCAGTTGAGGAGCTACTCGGCGAGTAGTAGCGGCTCCGAGTCACTAGAACCGACAACGGCTGGGGAGCGGTGTGCTGACACCACGCCCTTCCATACAGATCCAATGGCGCACGGCGGTCGGTCGGTACCGTTGGGCCCACTAAAGCCTGTGTGCGGAGAGTGTATTAAAGAGTTCTTGTGCCCTCTATTTTATCTTTACAACCTTTGCGGGATCGAGGAACAGAGTACTGAATAGTATTTGTTCTTTCGGACAAGGACGTAGCCAGGATTTTGTTAAAGGGGGTAGCGGGGGGGAGGTCCGATTTCCGATTTCGTAAAAAGAACCTCAAAAAGGCAAGTGTTTTTCATTTTATGCTGAAAGTATATATAATGAAACATAAGAAAAATGCTCTCTTTCATAAAGACGAATAACTTTAAATGCGAACATTTTAGGTTAGGCTTTACCGTAACTATTATTGACATTAAATGAAACAACAAGTTTACTGTTACCAGTCACTGTTTATTTATCTCCACGACGCGTTTGAAAGGTTTAAACCTCCATCATCACGTGGATCTACACTTGTTAGTATGACATTTTTCAGTGAGTTGTGTTACGATTTTTGGAGGAACTTGTGACACTGTCTCCAATGGACACAGGTTCCTTTCACTGTCGTAACACATCACATGTATACTGTCATATTTTGTAAAAAAAAAAAAAAAGTGCCGCAAGTTCCTACAAAAATCGTAACACACCCAAGTGTTATACTAACAAATGTAAATCCACCTGATGATGGAGGTTTAAACCTTTTGAAACGTGTCGTGGAGATAAATAAACAGTGACTGGTAACAGTAAACTTGTTGTTTCATTTAAAGATGAGTGAAGTGGAAAATGTATTTGACAACGGATCTATTCGTAGAAATAAGAACTACTCTAGCAAAAAATAAACCCTATTTTCTTTGAAATACATGTATTTTACGGGATAATTGTTCCTGGATAATTTTATTTACAGTTTGTATTAGCATACGTTCTGTGTCCTCCTCAATGAGGCATGGATAACAGCTTGAAGAGGGTCTTATTCTGTTAATAGCAGCCGTATCTTTTCTCGTGAGCGCAGATAGAGAAACTGAATCGCCGAATTTCATGTGCCATTGATGTTACAATCCGTGTTCACTAACGTTGCACGTTCCGTCCTTGCTTGTTGGGCGAATATACTATGAAAATTACTGTGTGATATGTCAGCGCGAAGTACATTATGCACCATATTCGCCAGTTGGTCTCCACGTTTGTTGTCCCTAACACCAAATAGCCCACATTGTGTTCTTGGAGTACACATTTCACCGGCAAGCTGTGAGCGCTTGTTCATAAAACATCCTTCCACACAGTCCAAAACAATCGCCTCAGATTCTATTGTCAATCCCTGTTGCAAAACTTTTCTCTATAAATTCATTTGGCTTTCCAGATACAGAATGCTACTGCACTATACTTTAACTGAATGTCTACCAGTCACTGTAACAGATAACACTCCATCTTTGATAACTAGTCATCAAGTGCAACAATCTTTGAAATCGACATAGCACAGAAGATAGAATTATATATTGTTATTTAAGATATCACCACCAATGTTGATGCAGCGTGCAATTTCTTGTTATGAAACATGTGTAACCTACAAAACGTGCTTCGCACGGATTGCTCATTCAGTGCCTAGAACCCCTGGCTTATTAATTTACAACCATTAGAACATTATAACTTAGCTTACTCAATTACGGGTTCTCCACCGCCTGTATAATTCTGACCCTTGAGCTTATGGGCACCCTTTATCCTCTTCAAATGGCTCTGAGCGCTATGGGACTTAACATCTGAGGTCATCAGTCCCCTAGAACTTAGAACTCCATAAACCTAACTAACCTAAGGACATCACACACATCCATGCCCGAGGCAGGATTCGAACCTGCAACCGTAGCGCCTAGAACCGCTCGGCCACTCCGGCCGGCTATCCTCTTCACTCAAGTGCTTAGATTTTGTGAATGAAAAGTTCATACTGATGATCAATGAATTATTCTGGGACAAAATAATGCTAAAACAACAAATTTAAGAAACTGTTGTGATTCTTCGAAATATTAGACATGTAACACATGTGCTCCAACAAATACACTTTAAGACAAAAAGTGGCACACCACGAAGGAATTATCCAAATGGGACTTCAACTGGTAGATGTGATGTACATGTATACACAAACAAACGATTACAGTTTCACAAAGGTTGGAAGATTTATTCAAGAGAAAGAGCTTCACAAATTAAGCAAACCAATAAAGTGTTAGTCCATACTGGCTTTTATGCCGGCAATTATATGGCTTGGTGTTGTTTGATAGAATTGGTGGATGTTCTTCTGAGCGAAAGCATGCGAAAATTGTGTACAATTGGCGCGTTAGATTGACAGTATTTCGAGGTGCCAGGAGCTCTCAAATGCGGAGGGATCCGGCGACCTTGCTGGCCAAGGTACGGTTGGCAAGTACAAAGACAAGCAGTAGAAACTCTTGTCGCTGTGCGGACGGGCACTATCTTGCTGAAATGTAGGTTCGGGATGGTTTGCCATGAAGAGCAACAAAATGGGGTGCAGAATATCGTCAAAGTACCACTGTGATGTAAGGGTGCTACGGCTGACAACCAAAGGGGTCCTGCTACGAAAAGAAATGACACCCCAGACCATCACTCCTGCCTGTCAGGCCTTACGCCAGACGACACTCGGGCTGGTATCCCACCCAAAACTGTCCGTCCCGTCTCGAGACACGAGCACAAGTCACAGCCAGGTGCAGAGAGGATTGCAGTAAGTTACACTGACTAGTGGTTGCGAAGTGGAATGGAGGCCACAGGGACCATCGAACCATTGAGAAGTGTAAACGCAGCAGTTTGCATGTTGCAAGTTACAGGAAGAGGGGACCCACTGGCGCAACCGGGGTGTGGGGCGTATGTGACTCGGAGCGATGTATTAGTAAAACAGAGGCGCGCAGCCGAGTATAAATAGGTGTTGTTTTCCAACGAGATTCATTCACGTATGGCAGCTCTCCTGGACGGCGGGGCATGTCGCACCACCAGCTACACGCGGCAACAGATGGGGCGACAGCGTACCAGTCCGCGGCGGGTCGTTGGTTCGACTCTCTGAAGCCAACGCGGGGTCCGCAGCCAGCCAGGGCGGGCCACTCTTTGGCTCGCTACCGCGGACAGTCATCTCGACTCCCGACACACTCCAGAGACTTTCGTGGCGAAGAGCCGCAGATTCCGACGCCAGATCGCAGGTGGTCGTTGCCGCCGCGTTCCCACCTATGCCAGCCCAGGAAGAAGCAGTAGTGGGGCTGGCCTGCGGCTCCCGGCGGAGCAGCGCGGAGTCAACGGGGATGGTGGCCGCTGAGTCGGCTGTTGGCGCAGCCATCCTGACGTAATCGGAACTCTACAGCTGACGAACAAGGCCGGCACGACACAGCGTTGCATTGCACAGGTCGCTGGGGCAGTGGCCTCAGCATTTCGGGGCCTGTGACGCGGACTGGGGTCAACGAAGCACTGTACTGGAAACGAATAAATCATTTGAAAAGCTCAGCTGAGTTTTAATACAGCACCTCCTGGCATCCATCCACTACATAGTGATCGGAGCTCTGTCTGAAGCAAGACTCATCAGTGAAGACAGTTCTACTCCAGTCAATGAGATTCCATGTCAAAGACGGTTGGGCACCAACCTGATTGTCATCTGCCACTTTGGTGTGCAATTTCTTTTCACAGCAGGATCCCTTTGGTTGTCATATGCGGTACCTTTACATCATAGTGGTACCTTGACGATATTCTACGCCCTGTTTTCTTCCCCTTCATTCAAGTCATCTCGCCTCCCGAATCCAGGGGCAGCTAGCTCAGCACCTCAAAGTGCAGAGGTACGCTGCTCGGTGGAGAATTTAGAAAAACTGGTTGTTGTACACTGCCGGCCGGGGTGGCCGGGCGGTTCTAGGTGCTTCAGTCCGGAACAGTGCAACCGCTGCAGTCGCAAGGTCGAATCCTGCCTCGGGCGTGGGTGTGTGTGATGGTTAGTTAGGTTGAAGTAATTCTAAGTTCTAGGGGACTGATGACCTCAGATGTTAAGTCCCATAGTGCTCATAGCCTTTAGAACCATTTTGTTGTACACTGTTTTCGAATCAAGTAAAATACATCACAGCAAAAGTTGAAAATCAGACACTGAATGTTTCTCCTTTAATTGTACACGTTTCGTCATTTGATAGTGCATGAAAACATGGATATTTTAACTTTTAGTTGTGCAGGGAATTCGTGGTCCAAGTTATTACAGTATTACAAGAGAATAATTAGATTTTGGACGAAAGAGGGAGAGATGTAGGGCGCAGTCTGTTCGGATGACTTCAAGCAGCTCGCTGAAAAAATCTTTTAGGAACGAGCAAACTATAGAATCATCTAATACCCCTTGCGCTCTCCACAAACCGCCACCCCCTTCCTTCCGACGTTCCGTAGTGGAACAGGTTTTAATAACTGAGTACGCCCAGATCACCAGATTGCGCGGTATTTTGCCGTTTGGGCTAATAATGGTAGAATTTTTAGCATTTTTTTAAAGGAAATGCAACAGTCACCGTTTGGGCAATATTTTTGTTGATCAAAGCGATTTTTGGGTGTCACTGGCAATCTTAACGTATTTTTATGTACTAATTTTAATTTGACGTTATTTGTAATGATCTTTATCGCACCGCTCCCTTGTGAAATGCTGAAATATTGCATTCCCAGAGTTCTGCCCGTCTCCAAATAACGATCACAGTGTTAACATTAAGTTGCTATAGAAATGTAATTAGTCTGTTATAGAAGTGTGTACATATTTTTAACTTATCTTAGCGCTAGTGGATGAATCAAAATCGGCTTTCCTCTTCTTTCTTGGAAAAGTTATCCATAACTAGGAACTATCAGGACAGCACACTGCTAAAAACAGTATACGACAGCACGATCATTAAATTCCTCTACAAGTAAGAAATGAACTGATTAACAAAACAACAACTGGACTCAAATAAGGACAAGTGTACAATGGCTGGTCTTGGCTAAAGTAGGGACAGGCGATAGCCGATAGTGCTATCGATATATAGATATTTAAGTCCATAGATGGCCTTGTTGACTGTCGATAGTGCGTATTCCTTTTTCGTCCCATGACTGAATATCAAAATACAAGGGACGTCAAAAAGTTTCCGTTCGGGGGCCGTACAGTCCACAATTGGTATGCCACTCAGGCAAAATCGCCGTGGGCATTGAGGCAGTTATTTTGCTGACGCGTCAGTTTGAAGTTACCCGGTTGGTAAAACACCAGATCCTGATGCGTGAAGAATTCTGTGACTGCTTGCTCCACATCCTCGCCCGACAGGAATAATTGATCTCCAACGTTTCTTGAAGGAACTGAAGGGGTGATAATCGCATGGGAAGAGATCAAGACTATATTGCGCGGCGCTCTAGTGTCTCCCAGTTGAACCGGCGTAATGTCTCCGTTATACGACATTTGCGATATGGGGAAGCGCGTTATCATGGAACATCAGCACTCCTTGTCGCACCATTCCACGACGGTGGTTTTCATGACAAACTGTTCCATACACACGCTTCAGTCTCAGATACATGTCTACCAGTGTTTGTTCTTCCACAGACAAGAATAACAACACGCTGGTCCTGTTTGGACGCATGTGGTAATAATGTCGTCCTAATTCATGTTTCCACATTTACCCCATGCATGTCAAAAAGACATGAATGCCCCACTAATCCATTGCCCACATGTCGGTGCTTATACATCCGCATATGAGTCTTGCTACGTTGCGTATTCGCCGCAGCAGCGCCCTCGAACGGAAAATCTGATCGTCCCTTGAATCCTTCCGTTTGAGTACACGGCAACTTGGCCGTGTGTCATTTCATGTGGATGATGGGGGGGGGGGGGGGGTGCGGAACTCCTGCACCCCCTCCCACCTCTTTGGCAACGTCATTTTTTCCGGAGGTTTGTTGGAATAGTGCTAAGTAGGTTTTCGCGAGACACGCTTAGAGTGTCCTCCAGTTAGGGTCATTCAGTATTTCCATTTCACTCTCTTACCAGCGACGCGAGCCTTTTAAGAACTCATAGTATACGTTCGATGTTTCCGTTTGTTGGAGCTGATACAACAATCACAAACTTCCCTCTTCCGCTTCCCACCCACGGCGATCGAAAATAACAGTTCTAAACCGTAACTTTTTTTGAGGGATAATGCAGCAGTCTTAACTCATAAATTAGTTTAGAAATAATTTGCGAGTGTTAGTTACAAAAGAACAGGGTCAGCAGAAGAATAGCAAATTATCTAAGTTCCAGAATTATGGAAAGTCAAGAAGTATCTCCACTTGTAATTCTCTGTAAATTGGATCAAACAATGCAAGATGTTCAACAACTATCATGGACGTACAGCCTATCATTACTGCGACGAAAGCCCAAATTGTGTGCACTCAGTGCTCACGTGTACATTGGTGTGCAAAAGTAAAGGACGAAAGTAACTTTCGCAAGTCACAGAACTCGATGACATATGGACCATACATAGAAAGAACTGCTGGAGTATAGTGCAGAAGGTAACTGAAAGAAATACGCAATGACATGCACAGACTGATACTTTTGTTGAAAGACAATAATTACACTGAAGTCACCCATTACGAAAGGCAGGACATGGTTCTTAATATGGTGTGCGACCACCAAGGACGACTGCTTCCGTGGTGGTCACAGTGCTCGTAACGAGTTCCTGTATCCGGGTGTTCCATTGCCTCAACCAACACGGTTGACGTCGGGGAAATGGGTCGCCAACCCATTCGCCGAATATCCTCTCCTCTATCTGTGTTGTTCGATATGGTCAAGCATTGTAATCTATAAGGAGGAGCCGGGCGGGATTTGCCGAGCGGTCTTGGGCGCTGCAGTCATGGACTGTGTGGTTAGTCCCGGCGAAGGTTCGAGTCCTCCCTCGGACATGTGTGTGCGTGTTTGTCCTTAGGATAATTTAGGCTAGGTAGTGTGTAAGCTTAGGGACTGATGACCTTAGCAGTTAAGTCCCATAAGATTTCACACACATTTTTTTATAAGGAGGAAGTCGGGACCAAACTACTGAAAAGATGCACACTGGAAAGGAATACAGTGCCGCAATAGCGCTGACTTTGAGTATACTGTGGTCAAAGATTTAGAGGTCAGTACCCTCATGCAACATTATGCCTCTCACACCAAAACACGTGGATCATCAAAACAGTCTGGAAAGTGATTCTGTACGTACTGTCGTATGGTGTGAGGTGGGAACACGTAAAGCACGCAGGAACATTGACGAACATGATGGTTTTGGTGATCAAGATGTTATGGTACGGGAAAGCATAATGCTGCTTGGGTGTAGTGATCTCTAAATCCTTGAACACTGTGCACTCACCAGTCACAGTTATTGTGGTATGTTACCGCTCCCCCACACGCGTCTTTTCAGAGGTGCATTCGGCTCTGACTTCATTTCTATGGATGCGAATGTGCGACCGCATCGAACAGCGGGGTTGGAGGAGCTCTTGGAATGGGAAAATGTTCGACTAATGGACCGGACTGCCCGTTCCCCCGACATAAACCCCATCGATTACTCGGGGGATCTTTCGGGGAGACTTACAAGGTGCGTTCCATAAATAATGCGACCAAATTCATAAAAAATCATTTATTGAATATATTATTACAAATAATCAAAAATTTTCAAAATAGTACCCTGTTGCGTCGAAAAACTTCAGGAGGCGGTGTTTCCATGCCTGGAAGGCATCCTGGAATGCCTTTCGCGAATGTCCTTTAGAACTGCTGCAACATGCGCCTGGATGCTTTCAATCGTGTCCCAATGTTTTCCTGACTCCTTTTAACCGAGGAAACAGAAAAATGTCATCAGGAGCCAGGTCAGGACTGTAGGGAGGCTGGAGAACCACTGGGGTCTTGGTCCTGGCCAGGAAGTCGTTGACAATGAAGGCGCTGTGACTCGGTGCGGTGTCGTGGTGAACTTTCCACATGTCCTTTATGTCGCTTCGGCAGCGCAGGACTCTCCTTTTCAGTCTTTTGAGCACTTCCAATTAGAAAGCTGAGTTCACTGTAGTCCCGGTAGGTACGAATTGGTGGTGCACAATGCCTCTGACGTGAAAGAAGACATTGAGCATGGTTTTGATCATGGACTTGCTCATGTGTGCCTTCTTGGGACGGGGCGACGACCAGTGATAACTGAGTTTAAAAAATGAGGATCATTTTCACACATTTTCAGCATTTCTCGCCCCGAAGCACTCTCATGTGCTTGTGTTCGTCGGTCAACACTTTTGGGACGAGTTTGGCACACACCTTTCTCTTGTTCAAATCTTCGCTCACAATGCGGAAAACGGTTGTTTTTGACATGTTTTGAGTTTGTGCTATCAATTGAAGGCTCAGCTGTCTGTCAGAGTTCAAACAATAGCGCACAAGTGTCACATTTTCGTCGACTCGTGCGGTTGATGGCCGTTCACTGCGAGATTCGTCGGTGATCTCCTCTCGGCCCCCCCATGAACGACTTGTGCCATCGGAAAACTTGTGATTTGGACAAGCAATCATTCCCAAAGACATGTTGAAGTAATGGAAACGTTTTGGGTGTCCGACTTCCGAAGTTTAATGTAAAATTTGATAGCGTGCCGTTGCTCTACAGAATGATCCATTGTGCCGTGTTACACAAACTCAAAACGGGGTTGACGAAAACGCACGTCCTGACTCTCCAGCAGCTTGCAGCCGAATGAGACAAAGAGCATTTTGAAGCTAACACCTCCCTCCACTTAGCCCAGCTGGTTACAGCACGCTGTAGTGTACCGTTGCGTCAGAAAAAAAAATTGGTCGCATTACTTATGGAACGCACTCTGTATTACGGGGCGTCCACATGTATCAATGACCATTCGGCAGTTGTCAACCGCCCTGGTGGAATAATGGAACGACCTAAGCAAGAGCTCCTTAACATCCCTGTGGCCAGCATTCGAGCTCGTTGCAGAGTATACACTGCCGTTCAAGGCGATCACACGCCATGTTAAGAACAATGTCCAGTCATTTTTAATGTCCAGGAGACGATCATAATTTGGAGTGACTTCAGTGTAATTATTGTCTTCGAACAAAAGTGTCATTTCTGTCTGTCTCACTGCGTATTTCTTTATTTATCTTCTGTACTATACTGCAGCAGTTCTTTCTATGAATGGTCCATGTTTCATCGAGTTACGTTGCTTGTCAGTGACACATCTTGCGAAAGTTACTTTCGTCCTTAAGTTTTGCACACCAGTGCATTAAACGGTGTCATATTTTATTTGAAGACAGCACTTCTTCTTGATTCCGCTGTTTCTCCGATCGTTGACGATGAGTGAACAATGCTCTGACATAGGGACGTTTATCTGTGTCTAAGGAACACAATATTGATGCAAGCGACCGTGTTTGCCATTCGGCCGAAAACACTGATATCGTTATTGGTCGTTCTATCTACGGAGGCATACACGCAATCACTCGTCTCGTGGGTTTGCTGATTGGAACTAGAAGGAAAAGCGAAATGTAATAGTACTGTTCTAGCTAGGCATACAACGAATTGTCAAGATAAGGTCGAGAAATTTTGGCTATTGGCTATCTGCGCATCTAGCTACGTCCAAAAAAAAAAAAAAAAAAAAAAAAAAAGTTCAAATGGCTCTGAACACTATGGGACTTAACATCTGAGGTCATCAGTCCCCTAGACTTAGAACTACTTAAACCTAACGACAGACTGTGGTAAAGCAAGCTCCCAATCTTTGTATCACTTTGAAATCCTATCAAGGTTTGACTGAGTATTGGTGAAGCTTCTTTCAGACTGTGCTTCACTGCAAATAACTGCATCATCTGCAAAATGTCTTAGGTTACTCTTAATATTGTTCGCAAGTCATTAATATACAACATGAACAAGAAGCCAAATACAATTCCCTGGGATAAAGCCGAAGTAACGTCTAGATTTATCGATGACTCTCGATCCAAGATAACTTGCTGTGTCCTCCCTACCAAAAAATCCTTAGTCCAGTCACAAATTGTCCTTAATATCCCGTACGATCGTATTTTTTATAACAATCGTAGATGTGGTCCTGAGTCAAATTCTTTTTCGAAATCGAAAAATACTGAATATTCCTTACTACCTTGATTCATGTCTTTCAGCACTCGGTATGAGAAAAGTGTGAGTTTTTTTTCACATGATCGATGTTTTAGAAATCCGTGCTGGTTGGCATGGAGGAGGTCATTCTGTTAGAGATACCTCCGCAGTATCCTATCTTTCAGGAGTGCTAGTTCTGCAAGGTTCGCAGGAGAGCTTCTGTAAAGTTTGGAAGGTAGGAGACGAGATACTGGCAGAAGTAAAGCTGTGAGTACCGGGCGTGAGTCGTGCTTCAGTAGCTCAGTTGGTAAAAAAAAAAAAAAAAAAAAAAAAAAAAAAAAAAAAAAAAAAAAAAAAAAAAAAAGTTGGTAGAGCACTTGCCCGCGAAAGGCAAAGGTCCCGAGTTCGAGTCTCGGTCGGGCACACAGTTTTAATCTGCCAGGAAGTTTCATACCTCATTATGTTTGAGCTCAGAAGATGTTCTAAGATTTTACAACAAATGAATGTGAAGGGTATTGGACGGTAGTTTCTTAGATCACTTATGTTCCCCTTCTTGTAGACAGGCCTCACATGTGCGTTCTTCCAGCTATTAGGCACGGTACTTTGTTCGAAGGATTTACGGTAGGTCATAGTTAGCAGACGCTCTATCTCAGTTGCAGACTGGTTATAGAAACGTACAGGGGTTCCAAAGTTCCCTGGGGCTTTGTTCAGTTTTAATGTTTCAAGTGTTTCTCGACGCCACTGTCACTAATATCTATTTTACTTATCTCTTCAGTGGTACGAGAACGAAACTGGGATAACACTCTCGGTTTTCCTTTATAAAGGAACTTCTGAAAACAGATCTAAACGTTTCCGCTCTTGTATTAACAGTTTCAGTTCCTCTACCGTTTGTAAGTGACTGGACACTAAGTTTTGTGCCACCAACCGCTTTTACGTATGGAAGATCTTTTGGCAATATTCTACAATGGTAGTCATCCAAGTCTTCGCGAATTGCTCTTTTGATAGCCAAAGGTGTTTTATTTAACATCTCTCTATCTATAGCCCTGTGATTCGTTTTGTATCTATTACCTAGTAGTCTGTTTCCTCATAAGTATCTTTGCAGTGACTGTACACCATGGAGGGTCCCTCCACCATGAATTGCTCTATAGGGTACATATCTATCTAGTGTTTGGTCAACTATTACTTTAATCTTGAGCCATAGTTTCTCCACGTGCTCCTGCCCTGGGCTAAAAATTTCAAACCCTTCATTGAGATATGAGACTACTGTTTCTTTGTCTAGTTTGGTGAACATATGAATCTTTCTACTTGTTTTAGTTGTCCTTTGTACTTTGGCACTCATTGTTGCTATAAATGCCACATGGTCACTGATACCAGTTCTAGTGTGGACGTCCTCAAGGAGATCAAGTCTATTTGTTGCCATTAGATCTAATATATTTCTATCATGAGTAGGTTTCCGGACTATTTGTACCAGGTAGTTTTCAGAGAAGGCATTTAATAGTGTTTCACAGAATGTCTTGTCACACCCACCACTAACAAAACTGTAAGTGTCCCTACTGATTTTTGGACTGTTAAAGTCTCCTCCACTGATATCAATATGACTCCTGTATTTATGTACAAGCGAAGTGAGTTTTCTATAATATGAGTCTGGTAGTCAATAGAAGGATCCAATTATAATTTTATGCCCATCCTTGACAGCCCAAACAGTCACATATGCAGCTCCGATTTCTATCTTGGGGGATTTGAGTTTCTTCTCTACTGCGACACATACAGCCACATTCATTTCCCATTAGCCTTTCTCTTTGACATGCACTTAAATTTTCGCCAAAGGTCTAATTACTGTCAACTTCAGGTTTTGAGCGACATAACAGCGGTATAAGTTATTTAAGAAACAGATAATAGTCAATTGTATCCAAACTATGATGCCTTTCTGTAAGTTTCTCGCATATTTAAAAAATCAGCTTGGATTTAAGGCACTCGGACACCTAGTATGCATTAACACTGTCATCATTATTCTTCTCGTCGAATCCGTTTCCTTCCAGTAGGAGCATTGTAACATATTTGGGCATAGTTAGTTCCAGAATATTTAACAAGTCTAGGCTTAGTAGACTTCATGAATTCCCCAATGTTTATGCAGTCATCATTCTCATTTAGCAGCTAGTTAACGAACATGTTCAGAGTACGGGCAGAGTCTTAAATTAACAACTGGTGTTATTGGTCTGTATTTATCAGGTTTAGCGTCAAGTACCATAACCTTGTTAATTTTCAATAGGATATGTGACGACACGAGCGATAGCTCTGAACTACTGTAGAGCGGCACGTATCTTTTTAAACCAAAAACCAAAGATAATATTGAATTACGCACTTCTTTTTAAAAGCTGCATATACTGCGATTTCCCCAGTCGAGTAAGGACTCTCAATGGGTGAACATGTCGAAAAGTGTAGGAGCAGCAGCGTCACTTTCAGTGTCATTGCATCCATAATGTTAGTATTAGAGGAAGATGGTGATGATATTAGAATGCAATTGTAAATATGTGTGTACCTCATCTGTCTTTTATTCTTTGTGCGGGTGAGGCGCTGTCATCATCACAGCCACCACCACCAGATGTGAAAATAATGCTATTTGATACAACATGCAGCAGAGTCCCGCCTTTCTGAACCCCGATAATCCGAAAATCTGCCTATTCACAACACAGTTCAGAAAAAAATACCGATTTTTCAAGTTAAAACCAACAGAAATTAAAAAGACGTTCGTGAAAAGCAGTACATTTATTGTTATACAAAGTAGTTAAAGAGAGACATACATAGATTCTAAGCTTGATTAAAACGCCTGAAACTCTGATTGAATGAAAGCTAGTTACTTGCAGTACAGTGGGTACGGTACATCTCGGCTCCATTTATACAGTTCTGTAGAATCGTTTTAATTCCGGTTAAACACAAAAAATGACGAATTTACACACACGTAAGAAGTAAAGTCAGTCATTTTTTTGTGACGAAGAGCTCTGAACCGACATCAGGATGCAATGTTCCGCCATCGCCGTGTGAACATGACATCATATGGTGTTCATGAAGCGTGCTGTTCGACCTAGCGTAAGGCGAGATCAAGAGGATTTGCGCGTCTGTGCGCGATATGAGGTCAGCTTGAGCGTTCACTTCGTCATCGCTTACCCTCGAGTCGATCTGAGCTGATGAGGCCTGCACCATTGCTACGATGTCTTCGTCTCCGTACTTGTGGCTATTGTCGTCAACAACAGTCTAATGCTCAACACGGCTCTCTTCTGTGTCTTCATAGTCAGAGATTTTCTTGACTAGAGGACGAAGATCACAGTCGTTCACTGGTGTAAAAGTTGTTTCTACAAGTCCCAATAGGCCAGATATTTTTTCATGATTTCTGTAATGCCCCTTTACAGGTGTTGTCCCATACTTCAGCCAACCAGTAAATCACATCTTTTGTTGCAATGTTCTTAAGTTTTTGCAGGACTGTGATTTCACTTTCATCCTTTTCAAGTAAAGTGCAAAGCACCATTTTTCTGTATTTCTGTTTAATGGCCTGCAATATATATTATATAGGCTGAATAATTGAAGTTACATTCGATAGCAGAAAATCTCCTTTGATGTCTCAACAAACTAGTTTTGTTTCTTCTGGATGGGACGGAGAGTTGTCTATAAACAGCAGAGCACGATTAGGCAATCCATTTTCTCTACTGAACCCAGTCACTTTAGGGACAAGTTGGTGCTCGAACAGTTCCTTGAACAAGTCGCGCTCCATCCAAGCACTTTTTTATTATTATGTGAGGAAGTGAGTTGATGTTAATGTTTTTGAACGCTCGTGGTTTCGCCTATTTGCCTATTACCATCAGTGGAAGGTTGTTCGCTGCCAAGTCGTTGCTGCAAGCTAAGACAAGTCAGATGCTTTTTGTCCGTTTCAAACCTTGGGACGGATTCCTCTTCTTGCGAAATAAGGCTTTTGGTAGGCAAAGCCTTAAAATTCACTTCGGATTCATCCGCGTTGTAAGCCTGCTGCAGTGAGCAGTTTTAAGAAGAAACAAGGAATTTAAATTCTTTTAGGTACTGGTAACTGTCAATTGCTTCGTTGTCGCCTGATGGCTTGTCCCCACCAATCGTGAGCTGTCTAATTCCGTGCCTTTTCTTCCAACGATACAAAAAACACAGCTAGCTGACAATGATGGGTCACCATACACAAGCTTGTTCAATTGAACCGCCTTTTCTTTTACCAAAGAGCCAGAAACGGGGATTCATTTCTGTCTTTCTTGAGTGAACCACAAAAGTATGCCTCGTCAAGATTTTCGTATGAAGACACAGTCGTTTTTTGTCAGTTTTCAAGAGCAGAACATAACTGCGCAATTTTAATGTGATTTTTTTCTAGTTACTAATATTTGCTTTTTCCCTCGTCCAGTCTTTTTCAACACTTCAAGTTTTTGTTTTAAAATACACGAAGAATGACTTCGTTTACTTGTCATGTTTGTTATTTAACGCCAAGGATTACGAACATAAATAACAAGGCACGGAGACTCTGTAAAGTAACTCAACACTCACGGAACAATGCTTAACAATAAATTTGCAGTAATGTGGTTGGAACGCGGGAGTGAGAGGGATAGGCAGGGCGTCTGCGCTATGAGTCGTCGAAGGTCACTAGCAGATTTCCTCGCGCTTAACTGACGCCTTAACCAGTCAATACGTGGATATTATTCATGAAACCCACCTATTCTGAATTCCCGCTAAACCCAATAGTGTTCGGTCCCAAATAGTTTGGAATGACGGGACTCTGTTTAGTTTAAACAGCAGTGTTAGTAAATACTGGGAACGATACTGGAGACAGGTTCTACCCTGAGCCTGTTTTCAAAAATCTGCAATATAGTGACACAAAAGTAACATTATGGTTGGATGAGTGTATTTGTCTATGTGACACCTCAATAGAAATTTCTGCCATGAACAATGGAATTGCTGAAGCTGTCTCAGTGATATTAGGCAATTATATAGTCACTGCAGGGGTCTGTCCACAAACAGTTGAAATTTTTAATGAGAGAGATAGTGCGTACGCTTAAACACTTAATGTATGCAAGTTATGTGATCCAGCATACTCTAGACAAATGACTGAGATGGCAGATACATGTGTTTACATTCTACAAGAAAATATGGACCAATTTGCTGGAGTTAACTCGTCATATTCTGTCTCCTACTAAACAAATCGTCGCTGAACTTGATGACGTACGTTGTACATCAATACCTGAAAAAACATATGAGTCTACCATGCCACATGTAGGCACAGAACTATGTTCTTATTTAAACATCTTCACTTATTGTGATATTTACAAATAGAAATGTAAAAGAGATACACGCGTTTTTTGTTTTCTACAAAATCCTATGCATGCTAATGTCATTATTTAGTCATCATTATGGCCAAGTGGGAGAAACACCCTTGTTACAAGAACTTTGTAGTAATTGACTGGTGCTGCAGCACCATTGAAGACCAGAAGAAGAAGAAGAATGAAACACTCCTTCTTGATCATACACGAGTGATAATTGTATGCTCATCCAACTGTGGTACGACAAAAGTTATTATGTCACTGCTAACACATTCAGATGGGAATCGCTTCAAACATTGTGTGTGTGTGTGTGTGTGTGTGTGTGTGTGAGAGAGAGAGAGAGAGAGAGAGTTTGTTTCTTCGAAAACATTATTTCAGACCGTATTTCAGCTATTACAGGAGATATTGCACAAAATCAATCGTGTAATGTACACAACATTCAGCAAAAGCAGCGATATCCCGTTGCATGATAGAGTAAAACGGAACCGGGTGTTCATATTTGATGATTTTGCGGTGGAAAACCAGTATCCGATACAGAAATATATCTGTTTCAGCCATTATAGTGGAGATGACATCTTTTATTTGAGTCAGGTATGGTCTACAATTCCAAAACAGTTGGGAAGGAATAGTGCTAACATTATTGTTGCCTTTAAACAGGACAGTGTGAATTTACAATAAATTTATCAAGCATATGTAGGAATTGACATGATGATCAATCAGTTTAAGACCATGTGTGGAGACTGCAGGAATCACACGCAGTATGGGTTTTAGGTTATTCATAAAAAAAAACAAGAAAATTGAATGATGGGTGATTTAAATGAACCTTCCAATAGTTTCTTTTAAATGAATATATACAATAAAGAAAATAGGTAAGTATATCACTGTAATTTACACTATGCACAATTCCGGAGGCATGACAGGCACCCAGCCCAGAGGTATGGAGTGTCCAGACAGAACATTCGTATGTATATGATAGAAAAGTGAAATAGCAACTGTCAGTCTTAAAAGCTATACTATGGAGACTGAAAATGTTTACGGAATTCGCATCACACTACGGAAATGCGAAAGTTGGAAGATGTTGATCTCATGAATACAGCAACTGTACAGCTTCACAGAACCGAAAAAAACGTTGGAAGATATGATAAAGACCTCTTGTAAATAATAATAAGAAGAAGAAGAAGAAGAAGAAGAAGAAGAAAATAAAATCTCAGAAAAAATCCACTAGAACCCTTGTGAGGTTTATCAATATGGTAAATACAAAGGTTAATGAGATTGAATTGTTTCACACACAGTGAGAAAACCCCTTTCAGTAAAATGTATAAGTTTGTGTGACTATACAAGTTACGCTCTACATTTAAATCAGTAAGCAACACGATGCTGACAAAACGTTAAGTCACTGAGGCACATAAGACCATTCGATGGAAATTACGATTGCAGAGAAATATTTAAACCGGTTATTGAATCTCTCAAATGACTTTGAAAGGTGGAGGAAGAAGAAGAAGAAGAAGAAGAAGAAGAAGAAGAAGAAGAAATCCTCAACAACTTTATTAATAGACACAACGATTCTAAGATAGACAAAATATTGGAATCAACAGAGGGAAACCATATATCTGAGCACACACCGTATACGTTTAACTGAGCAGACAATAAGGCTTGTGCAGAACAATAGTTCCCAACCTTCCTGAGACTATTACCTCTGAGTGTAATCAGATATATTAGCTAGATACCCCCCCACCATCATCAAAAGCAACACCTGACTAAAATTTAAGAAGAATTTTCTTTCAATACTGATTTTTTTATGACAATAGATAAATGATATTTAGTTTTTGTAAGTATTGTATTAAACCATGATCTAATGAGTCAATGAGACCGCTCCTACGAGGAAGATATCTACTCAAACTTGTCCTCTGCAGCACTAGCGGTATATTTCTGGAACTCCCTAAAACTCTGAGAAACCATTTTATGAGATATTTAAGCATATGTGATGTGAATGTCTCAACTTTACTGTTGTAGATGCATGGCACTAAGATTGTGTGTAGTGGGTGTACTATGGAACAGAGACGATGTTCGTATCCGTGTTTCACAAGCTCTAATCTCCACCACATTGTTGCATATTGTTCTAGAATTTAAAAACTGTAGCTATTTGTAACTTAGGAAATCAGCATCACAGTCTTACAAAATAAGGGTATTAATACTTGATCTTTTAAAAATAATGTAGTTTCACGATCAAAACACAATTGAACCCCTTGTTTTTTTAACCCCCAGAAAAGTGCATTTCACCCCTCAAAAGGAAAGCATCTCCAGAATGAGAAATGCTGGTGTAGAGAATTTGAGGAAACACCAGATTTACTGAAACTAATGTTCCAAAGAGCCACAAAACCCGAGAACTATCTACCAAAAGATCTAGAAATATATTATGACCATAAAGCCCAAACAGTATAAAATACAAAACCTTTATTAGACCGACATTGGAAGCTACACATAGCATCGGTGAAGGTATTGGGATTCAGCATAAAAGAATGAACGACTGATCTCTGCAGTAAATATACTATAATGGCCATTAGTATTTAATAGAGTGGCAATTACTGCTCACAGCATCACCTCCCCCCCTCCCCCGGGAATATGGCACACATGAATAAAATCATATCAGTTATTTCTGAGGTCAGAGAAATAGGTATCGTTGGATAAATGTGGAGACATAGTTTGAGAACTCCAAAAAAGGCGCACAAAACCACCTCATATAGATGTGTCATAGTATGAGGATTAGACGACTTATGGCAAGTAGATATCATAGATATGTCGCAGTATCCAGGAGGAAATGAAGTTCGAATATATTTTAATGGTTACAGGTACACATTCCAAATTTGCCTGGGTACTACTTGTGGAAACAAAAATGGGGGAAGACAATGCATGGGTATTTGAACAATTACTGGAGGTGCGTATAAATTGTCGCCCAGACATCACTGAAATCGCCCGCGGAAGTGAGTGTACTAACAAGTGTTTCAAGACAGTAATGGAGCAATATGGAATACAACATTACTCAAGATACATCCATATGAAATTGAGTGTCGTGGAATGTTTTAAAGCAACGGTAAAAAACCTATGTGGTTGCCTTTTAATCTTCAATGATCATAAAAATCGTTAGACATTCTCCTACAAACAAGTGGACAACATCACCAGCCTAAAGTGCTGGGCTGGTTCCTTTCCTTTGAAAGGGCACTGGCGATTTCCTTCCCCATCCTTGACACAATCTGAGCTTGTGCTCCATACCTAAAGACATGTTGATGGGACATTAAACCCAACGTTCCTTCCTTCGTCCTTCCTTTTATAACCGGACTAAACGTCATAAGATAAAAATGCAACAAACTGATGTTCTTTAAAATAAATTCTAAATACAGCATTCAATCATATTAAAATGGTTGTTCTACAGAAAGAAAAATATATTGCAGGTGATTTTGCATGTATTTCAAAATACAAGGTGGCATTTGAGAAATCTTACCTACTGAACAGGTCAATAAATATATTTACAATTTCTAAAGCGCGGGGAACAAATCCTAGAACCTGCATCTTAAAGAGTAGCGGAGTTGCAGAAATTGCTGTGAGTCTTTTCACTGAAGATTTTACAGGGAAATTATGGATCAGACGTGTTTCCCATAGAGCATGTCATAGGACGTGAAGGAAACAGGGCTTTGGTTAACATCGCACAAGAGTTGGGTGAAAGGTAATGATATTGTATATAACAGGGTGCAGAAACCTCAAACTGTCCAGATGAGTAGCAGGAAGCACATAGGAGATGTTGATGGTATACTCAGTTAGCTACCAGTGGAATTGCATATTCCTACATGTCATTACTGTGAAATGGGGACAAAGCTTGAAAAGCGACTAGCACATGGTGATAAGGGGATTCATCTATTGGAGGAAGCACACAAGGAACATGGTATTGTGTACAGTACAAATAAAGGTTTGGCAGAACGTAATGTTACAGATCGAGTTTCAGCATATAAACCTAGAGAAATACATAGAAGAAAAAACATTTATACAGAGAGCCTACTGCAGCACATACAGTTGACAGAACAATGCAGCTAAAAGTGTTCTGATGCAGAAAGGAAAAGTACGAGGGGGAAGAATACAAATGATTCGAATGCCTAGGATTCTACGAATGCCTAAGCCGTCAGATCGAATTATTCAGTTTCTAATTGCTATGCTGGCGGGTCTCTCAGAAACTGGCTCCTTAGACGGAGGGGTGGCAGCTGTTGCCATGACAGCGAAAAATGTCAAAATCACCCAGAAACAGTTTGATGAGGTGCCAAGACACAACAGGATGATGGAGTCAGTGGCTTTCGGGAAAGGACTTTATTTAACATTTTTGCTGCTACAGATATGCTTTCCACGGGAGACTCATACTTGGCAACTTTCAATGACCACAGGAAAGTTACTTTGAAAAGGTTAGTTCATAACACACTCGAACACGGCAACTCTGGGTGCAGATTGCAAGATGACCCAATCCGACGTATAAGTCAATGGAGATGATTTTCCTGATCCAAGTACTGTGACAACAGCAGCTCGCTAGCATCTGTATAGAATCACACAGTGTTTCATTGTGTTGTTCAAGACATCAAAGAGAAAAACATAGTAAAAAGTCGCGTTTCGCAACATATTTTTAGTGATCACGGTAATACAAATTTTACCTGCGGTGATTATAAGTTCAAATCTCAGAGAAGAGTTCTAGGGACTGAAGAATAGGCTGCCAATACTGTGGTAAAAATTTGTTGTGTTCGATTAAAGTACGTACAGTTGGCACCGAGAACTTATTTTCGCGTTTGAAAAGCACTCATGACAGCAGTTCCTGAACATTTGCCAAACGGGAGAATGTTGTCGAATCCTGTTAAGACAAAAGCTGAATCTTTGAACTAAAGGCCGTCAAAGCTTATATGCAAAGAAGTAGATGACTATCCTAGAACCATGAACACATTAACGAGGAAGGATAATCGCAGCAATATTTCTCAGGATCGTTTGAAAAGTATTTCGAAACTGCCAAAAACCCTAGATGAAAATTCAGATTGCCTAATCGCAGATTGAGGTGACAACCACAAAAGACGAAGCCTTTGTGCTTTATAATGATATGGAAAGTGATCATGTTGTTTTTTTTTCAACCGATTACAATTTATAATACCTATGTCAGCAGGAAAGTACCTTGTTGGATGCTACTTTTCAGTCTGCAGTGAAACACTTTCTCCAGTTATTCACAACCCACAGTTACTCTGGAGGTTCTTACACACCATTAGCGCTCAGCTGTATAAAAGATAATGAGAAGGAAACACATGAAAACTATACAGTGTGCTCAAGATGAATGAAAGAAGAGGCAACTGTCTTTTAACCCCAAAACGGTGGTAACTGACATCAAGCAATCCACCCAATACAGTATCAAGGTTGCCTTCCCATCAGTCAAGATTACTGGTTGTCGTTTTCACCTGGCTCAGGATTAGTAAATACAATTGTAACTGTTATTTTAAGAAAAATGTATTACTGTTGAATGATAAACGACCATGATAACCATCGTATATTATTTTCTTTTCTTTGAACGCAATAGAATATAATTATTCAAAAAATTCATACACTGTACATTGCTCAACGCACGGATCTTCTACATTCCGCAAACATCATTTTTCTACACATTTCAGGTGTTGAAAAATACGAACACTTGGTTTGGCTTCGATATACAAATACCAGTACAGTGGAAAAGGCCAGTGGCTGCATTACTTCATTGGACTTAGCTATTTAAATCTTCACGATGTTCCTGCTGTTCTTGCTAGCCTGGTCAGTACACAACCATACCACCAAAACCCACAAAATTTGCCTATTGTGCAACTGCAAATTACATTGATGACGAAGAAGATGCGCTGTTTCCTCCCCACATTTGGGTAGCAGATTGCGCTTCCTTGTGGAGGACGACTAATGTTTAGGAAAGTTTTCATTCCTGTTTGAAAGTTTCGTGTGAGTCTCCTCACCCAAACCTCTTCAAGTTTTTGAAAAAGTCTGAAGCATGAAAAAATTGGTACCTACATAAGAACTAACTTTGCAAAAGACTGAAGCATCACAGAAACGAACTCAGAAACCAGGAAGAGGCAAGAAATTAGATTTACTAACAAATGGTGAAACTAGCAAATCAGAGTCTCTTAAGTGCTTTTCATACAAAGGAGCTGTGAGCAGAGCATAAGATAAAATGAATGCAATTGTTTTCAGGAAATATTTTTGTATGTGAAATTTGTAACAGCATTTTTATGTTTATGTATAATATTTTGTTTTTTATCTCTCTTTTATTGGTTCAATATTTGCAATATTATTTAAGAACGTCGGAAATAGTGCTTGACGTCGTACACTTGCTGTGTTCAGATTTGGAAGAGTTTGCCGAGTTTGTGCAGTTGGTGCGCCACGAGCAGGTAACACTTGCCAGGTTTATATGTGCCTCTCAGGAGGCGCTTTTGGAAGATTGCCGAATTGGAGTGTTTCTTTTTCCACCAACGAGTAGAAGCTGCTGGTTTCGGGAGAGCCAGCTTGCCGGAGTGTGGTGTCATTATGGATTAAACCGTGTCAGGACCCTTCCGTCCATGACGGCTTTCTGCCTACTATATTAGCTGTGCTGGGTTGTGGCACTATGCTGAATATTTTGGTCTAGCTTGCGCGGTAAACACTGTAGAATCTATGGTACATGCCATAACAATAATTCCTTCACAAGCAATTCACAGGTGAAATGAACAGCTTACACGAACACACTTCTGATGCACCTCAATAAGTTTCGAGTACATAAATAAAATTGTTCCCTGACAAATTTCAAGGCCAGAAACCAATGTTTTCGAATACAAAATCTTTCCTTTACATCGGAATAATTTGATCACATCGTTAAAGAGATGAATCTGTACAACTTTTTATTAACTGGCACTACGTATGCTGTGTATTTACTTCGTGCATGAAATAGATATTGTTGCATATGAAGAATTAGGGTTGTTTGTTGTCAGCACACTATTTCATCTGGAGAGAGGTTTCAAACTAGAACCTGTAAGCTTTTAAAATTCTTTTCTATATGTGCAGTATGTATTTTCAATCCTTTAACACATCCCTAGACAGTCTACACGTCAGAAAACCATTGTAGCCAAATATAATTCTCTATGTTACATGGTAATAATTTTTGCCCATCAGGAGCAGATGAATATTTTCAAGTTTTATTTCACTTACGCAATGTTGGCTGTGTAATTACATCATGCACAAAATGGAGACAGCATCATCTGAAACAGCAAGTCTGTTTATTGCCAGAATAGTTCTCCATTTGGAAAGACACTCCAAAGTGAGGAGCCTTAACTGTTTGAATACTTTTTACAATACTCGGTATGTATTTTGAATCCGTCCTTACGTCCTTAGGCAAGTTTTATCGCCAAAAAATTAGGGTACCTCTATGTAATTGTTTCCGCCACTGTGAAATTACTTAATCACGTTGTAAAGTGATACATGTGTGTATTTTTTGTTTAACTAATGGGAAGAAACCTGTGTATATATATCACATACAGAAGAAATATTGTAGCATTGTAACAAACGCCATGTGTGTTTATTGCCACCGTATTCCATTTTTTAGAGAGATGGTTGAAACTCAGAAACTTAAGTACTTGTTTCAACGCACAGTATGTATTCTCAATCCTGCATTATATCCCTGGGCCAATTTCTTTGCCGAAAACCATATTATCCTATTACAATATTTCCTACGTTATATAGTAATAATTGGAGCATATTGTAGGTAGATGAAAGTCTATATGTATGAGTCAATCGCAAACTGCAGCTCCTTCTCGGTACTCATATTAATGACTGCTGGAAAACGGAATCGTTTGGTGTTTTATAACAAAGATTTGAGGTTGCATTATTAAGCGAATATGGAAAAAGTGCATGAACACGTCTGAGACACCGACGCAGGCCGACAGCAGCAGATTATATTTGAAAAGCCTTACCTGAATGTCAGAGTGGTAGCTGCTCTCAGCAGTGCGACTGCAGTGAAGGGCTCCAGTTCCCCCTTTGTTTACGAGTTCGCGCACGGCCACTGCTAGCAATTGTGACCTCTGAAGAGAGAAAGCGCCAACTGGTTCTAATGCGTTATAGCCCTCATGTATAACGACATGCCAGCCAAGCACATGTACTGGGTGAGTGTATCATGTAGCCGGATGCCTTGGCATGGTGAAACTCATCTTACATGTCAAAATCAGACAGAAGCTTCTGGCATTATCACTGTAGATTTATTCCACCCATTCTTTGTAATGAACCTCGTGTCAGTAATCAGAAAACATATATATATATATATATATATATATATATATATATATATATATATATATATATATATATATATATAACAGATATAAGCCACCCACAACCTTATTTAAAAAGTTTTCCCAATTAAGAATAAGAATACATTGCACCTTGATTCATTTCCAGTTAAAACTAACTTGCAATCAGATGGGTACATGAACTATTTATTTCACTCTTATGACCTGCAGATGCACTTCTGGGAAGCATTATAAGTTTGGCAGGAATATGTTCCATTTGTTTCTGTGAACACATCGTGCAAATATGGCACGGCATTGCCCTACAGCCGCCATCACATCCACAAGGGCAAGCGTATATATAAGACACCGCTGAACCGGCTAAAACAGTTCCTGACTGCCTATTAACAATGCCAGGTATGAAATGCTCGTTTGATAAGTGAGATTAGAGCGCTGATAGTGTTGGAGGAGGGTGCAAATAGCCTCTTCTGATTTACTGCATTGGAGGGATGCAGCTAGCTTATTATACACTGAAGCGCCATAGAAACTGGTATAGGCGTGTGTATTCAAATACAGAGATATAAGAAGAGTTCAAAAAGAAACGAACCGGAGGCATAATTACAGAAACCAGTACCTGTTTGTTAGAAGTATTGACCCTGGCTGTTGACACATTTGTCCCACTGTGACACAAGGGGGAGAATGGCTGTCTCATAAAATTTCCGTGGCTGCCATGTTAACCAGTTCCGCACGTACAGCTGGAGTTCGTCGTCTCGGAAAGGTGAAGCGGAAAGGTTATGCTAACGTTTTTCTTAGACCAAGATGGCCTCTTCTGATTCACTTCCTGTTTCACGGGACAACAAGGAATGCACAGCGTTACTCGCAAACCTTGACCACCTGTCGCCAAGTGATCAAATCAAAACGACCAGGCATTCTCAGCAGTGGGGCCATTCTGTTCCACGACAGTACAGTCAGCGGCAGTCCTGCAGAAATTTAAATAAGAGGTTCTCGGCCACCCTCCATACAGTTCGGACCTCTCTCCCTGTGATTACGCCATTTTTGGTCCCCTTGAAAAGGCTCTGAGGAGCAAAAGACTCACCTCAGAAGATGACGTCCAGCTGTATGAGTGGAACTGGTTAACATCGCAGACCCGGAAATTTTATGAGACAGCCATCCAGTGCCTTGTGCCACAGTGGGATAATTGTCTCAACATCCAGGGTCAATACTTCTAACATACAGGTACTGGTTTCTGTAATTATACCTCCGGCTCGTTTCTTTTTGAACGCCCCTTATACATAAATAGGCAGAATACGGTGCTCCTGTCGGCAGTGCCTATATAAGACAACAAGTGCTGGCGTAGTTGCCAGATCTGTTGCTGCTGCTGCAGTGGCAGGTTATCAACATTTAAGTGAGTTTGATCGTGGTGTTATAGTCGGCACACGAGGGATGGAACACAGCATCTCCGAGGTAGCGAGGAAGTGGGGATTTTCTCGTACGAACATTTCACGAGTGTACCGCGAATATCAGGAATCACGTAAAACATCAAATCTCCTACATCTCTGCGGCCGGAAAAATATCTTGCAAGAACGGGACCAACGACGACTGAAGAGAATCGTTCAATGTGATAGAAGTCCAACCCTTCCGCAAACTGCTGCTGATTTTAATGTTTGGCCATCAACAAGTGTCAGCGTGCGAACCATTCAACGAAACATCATCCATATGGGCTTTCGGAACCGAAGGGCAGCTCGTGTACCTCTGACGAATGCACGACACAAAGCTATACGCCTCGCCTGGGCCAGTCAACACCGACATTGTACTGTTGACTGGAAACATGTTGCCTGGTCGAGTCTCGTTTCAGATTGTATCGAGCGGTTGGACGTGTATGAGTGTGGAGACAGCCTCATGAATCGATGTAGCCTGCTTGTCAGCAGGGGACTGTTCAAGCTGGTGGAGACTCTGTAATGGTGTGGGGCGTGTGCAGTTGGAGTGATACAGGACCCCTGATACCTGGATACGACTCTGACAAGTGACACATAAGCAAGCATCCTGTTTGATCACCTGATATCCATTCGTGTCCATTGTGCATTCCGATGGACCTGGGCAATTCGAGCAGGACAATGCGACGCTCCACACGTCCAGAATTATTACAGAGCGACTCCAGGAACACTCTTATGAGTTTAAGCACTTCCACTGGCCATCAAACTCCCCAGACATGAACATTATTGAGCATGTCTGGGACGTCTTGCAAAGTGCTTTTCAGAAGAGATCTCCACCCCCTCGTACTCTTACCGATTTTTGGACAGCCACGCGGGATTCATAGTGTCAATTCCCTCCTGCATTACTTCAGACATTAGTCGAGTCCATGGCACGTCGTACTGCAGCATTATGCGTACTCGCTGGGGCCCTACACGATGTTAGGCAGGCGTGCCAGTTTCTTTGGCTCTTCAGTGTATGTCTAGATGTGTTTTTTCGTACATAGACTTGGTGAACTCAGTTTTCAGTTGTTGTTACAGATGATAGTCTGACGTCTACACTGTTTGGTGATGATACTATGGAAAAGTTGTAGGAGATTATTGGCGATGATTATCTTCATGTACATATATTTCTTAATAATTTTATAGTGGTTATATGAAGTTTTATTGTTTTTTTACATGATTATTGAATGGAGACACTTTTATTACAGTACCAAATTCATATAGCCCAAATGATTTGCTGCAGATGGTCAGACTGGTATGTAACACGTATTTCTCTTTATGCGTATATGTTTTACAATTGATACATATGTTACCTAACCTTTTTGTTTACTTTTGTAGGGGTTTTCAATGAATTAGCACTTATGCAAGTGTGGGAGTGCAGCCGACAGGTTATATCTGAAATCACAGGGTCTATGACAAATGAGGCTCCGATTGTTGGTAATGAATAAATATGCAGGTGTCACATTAAAAAGTGTTTTTACATAAACAGTTATGTACATACACATACAATACTTATGTTGTTTTTGTTTCTAGCATACTTAGATGAAGTTATTGAGTTGTGCAAGTGGGTCGATACCATAGCTGCTCACTTTGAGCATGATGAGATAGTTAGCGCTGTGCCAAACCCAGTTGCTGATGACGAATGAATACATATATGTTGATTCATGTAAGTAGTTTTTCTGCGTTAATGATTTACATTTGCATACTACATTATATTTAGATGAGATTATTGAACCATGTAAGTTGGTCAATGCCCCAGTCACTTACAATGAGCATGTCATGATGTGTTCTCCCTCCAATGTACATGGGGAATGGCACCAATTGCCAATGACAAAAAATGTAAGTTTTAATTCACGTTAAAAGTGA
Source organism: Schistocerca americana (assembly GCF_021461395.2). Lineage (NCBI taxonomy): Eukaryota > Metazoa > Arthropoda > Insecta > Orthoptera > Acrididae > Schistocerca > Schistocerca americana. The sequence continues at coordinate 663,160,388 of NC_060122.1, forward strand.
CTCCACAATCACAGTTTACACTTGCATGGGGGATTGCTTGTAAGATGTTTTCACTTCCACTAACCTTAGGTGATGATGACGTTGTTGTTAGTGTTCTACCAAACTTCAAGCCACTTGATGATGGTGATGATGATATGAAATCCATGTGGAACAATACCGATGTTGATGAACTGCTGTGTAAGCACAAGAAATTATTTACGCCTGCATATATCATGGTTTTGAATCATCACACGATTCGTGTCAATGTTGTCGATTTTTTTCCTTGCAGGGATTTTGGAAAGATCTGAGAGGCAGGTGTACATCAACACCATGCTCACTGTACTGGTGTCCAGGACCACATCTTACTCACCACACAAGCATCTGGGGGTCATCATGTTTGCCTCTCCAGTGCTAGGAACTGTCTCATCCGCCCAGCCACCATTCTCCACTACTTATAATGATGAATACCAACAGATTAGTATCAGATTCCTAACCCAGAATCACCACATCAGTCACATGCTACTTTCAAACACCTCTGTGGTTGCAGGTGTGTTTGAGAACAGGACCTCATATCGCATAGGTTACACTATTTCACGTTAACGAGACACTGCTCTTTTCCTGAAGAAGTGTCCTCTCACTCTGGATAGGGAGCTATTCAAAGTCTTCTGCAATCAATGGTATCCCACCATTAAGTGCTATGCAGCTTGAGCAATGAACTAGCACACCCAGAAGAAGATGTAGAAGAAGATGTAATGAAGTGGCAGAGAAAACCGTTGTCTATATTTGGGGGATAAACATTGAGGAATCATGAGGTGTCTCAGTCGCTGAGTGGTTCCCAGACTTCATCTCGAGTGTCATACTGGGCCAGTTTCCTGATTTTCAGGAAAGGCGATACGGTAAGGCATCCGGTCATGTATTTCACTTGGATGTTAACTCACTTGTTTATGATCCATTAAAAGAGGCCCTCGTAAATCTCTCTTCCAGAGGATGCAGCTGCTAAACAGGGCTGAATTAATGCCCAAAATAAACATGAGCAATTTTGCTTTGCTTGGTCAGTTCTGGATTGCGAGAGTAATTACACAATAGATGAGTAGTGTTCCGCTAGCTATGAGTACAGTGTGGGTAATAATATTAGTGCATATTGTAACTTCGATGGTGTCGATTTCCACATTAAACTTCAGAACATACAATCTGGGTATAGCAGTTCAAATTTACATCAAGAAGAAGGAAGAAGAAGTAAGCAGGTTAGAACAAGAGCACAATCTGCTGAAAAAAGAGGTAAAGCATAAAGGCGTTAGACCCTCCACGTTTTCAAAGTAACCAGTCAGCACACCAAACACGTGTACTTGTTGCTTTTGTAGAAGCAACGCTGTGTTTCGATCAACAACATATTCCACTGACCTCACTCCTAATCGAGTAAATATTGTGGTACACACCGTTACTGTTCTAGATGTCTCAACTCATTTATTTTGAGTGAATATTTAGCAAAACATCTCACAGACTTTCTACAGAGAAACCTGTATGTGTAGAAATGCCTTCCAAGTCAGACAAGTTCTTAACGTTTTAGAATGCTCACCAGCAGGAAAGTTGCCTTTTTGTAGTGTATGCTGACTTTGTGTACATCCTAGCTCCTGTGAAGAACCTGAGGGTGAGCTCACTGCTTCCCATAGTATCTTCACAGACCAACATGTTCCACATGTGATTGCATACCAGGTTACATGTATATATGACTCAAATAACAGTAATGTAGGAAAAGATAGGAAGTAGATAGGAGAAATACACACCATTCATACACACAAGGAAACATACATCATGCACACATGACTGCTACATCCAGCTTCTGGGGCTGGCAATGAATGGTGTGTATTTCTCTTTTGCTGACGAAGGCTGTGGCCGAAAGCTCTATGTAAGTGTCTGCAGCTTAACATGTCTTCTTTGCGGCATGTAGCAATCTATGTTTTCCTACATTGTTGATATGCCTACTTGGAGTTTCCATTGTCAAATCTCAATAATTTCGATTGATTTGTCGGGGATGGTTGCTGTCTGAGCTTGAATGACTTGCAGAGGATGTTGATCAGATTTACCACAACAGCATTCTCATGGCAAATCGCAAGAGAATGTTGAATTATACAAGAATACAGTTGACTGTCATATCTATAAGCTGCCATTAGATAGAAAAGTGGAAACTCCATGTAGAGACCACAGTCATCCAATGGGGAAGTTCCATGGTGCAGCGTACAATGCGTGGGACTTGAAATACAAACTCTCACGACACTTATCCATTTTCTTCCACTGTTCGAGTGCTCGACTGATTTCAGCTGTAGGAATGATAAGGTTAGTCTCCTGCCTGAGAATATCGGGAAATACATCTCATTTTCCGAGCGAAACATTCAAAGCATTACACCCCACTACCTAGATGCTCTTAGATTTATGCACATACCGCTTGAGAAGGTTGTTGAGACATCGCTTCAGGGGGACATGAACCTCGCTAGAGTTGGACATCCTGATCGTGCAAAGTTTCAGCTCATGATAAAGAAATGTCTCTTCTCATACAAATAGATGGATATGACTGACTTGCTGACCTAACTGCAGCCAGCAGTAACATTACAGGCAATGTCATAACTGATGCAGAGTATGGGCATGTGATGAATTTTTGGCAGGAATTCAACATCTCTAACCTACGAGGGGGGAGGGGGGGGGGTATGCAAAGATTTAAATGGACACTGACCTATACTTACTTGCGGGTATTTTTGAGAAATTCCAGAGTGTATGCACGGCAAAATACACTCTGCATCCTGTCTTCTATTACACAATGCTACGGTTTTCGTGGGACAGCATGTTGAGAAAGACATGTGTCACGTAGAAATACTGACATGTCGTCATGCTGATCTATTTCCAACATAGAGCTCATGGTAGATTTTGCAAATATGTACATGGGCACACTGAAGCAAGTAACATCGTATGTGTGAAGAGTTCACTGTGTCTGATGCTATGAGTTACATCAATACTTGGATGTAAACAACTAATATGAGCATCTTATGTGGCAATCCCTGCTGGTTGAAGGCTGTCCGATGAAGGAATCGTATTAGGTAAATTCTGGGATGTAGCTGATGATTCTGGTGTAGGGTTTGTTGTGGAGCAGAACTAGCAGATCGTGGTAGCTTCATGATGCGCACATCAATTTTCTGCTAAGTATGGAGCGCCTAGTTCTGCACAACGGTTCCATCCCTGAGCTGATGACGACTCTGGTGGGGTAGGGAGGGAGGCAGGGTGAGAGGAAGGAGTAAACAGACACGTAATGTACTTCAAGAACCTCCAGCAGTGTCTCACTTCAGGAATGAAACTGATTAGAGTCACCAGCACTGTCTCCTTCAACCAGCTACAGTGCTTGAAGGAGTATTTTGATGTTAACACCAAAGAGAGGTCTCTCATGACATGTTACTTTGAAAAAGATTAGTGAACTAAAGAACACTGGAATTTTCGGAAAGACAATGGAAAATTTGAGGAACTACTGTCAAACTCACATAGTTTACCGCTAGAAGAGTCGTTATAACGCAAGCGATTATATCGGCAGGCAAAATTTTAAATGGACCACTATCTGCAGTGAAAGACGTGTCACTCTAAAGATGGCTAATGCTTTCTTAGTGTTCCCAACCGCTTTCTATGTCAGTATGTGTATACTGGAGTCCTCCAAACTCCACATTTGCCAGTTCCATTACGAGTTTGAAAAATATACTGTACATATCCAAACTCCCTATGTATCAGTCCCATTATGGGTTTGTAAAAACTCATTTTGCAAATCAAATGTTACCTTATATGGATATGGATCGTTTCATCTATTTTGTGAAGGGTTTTAATCCACATGAAATAACAAGGTCCATCCTTACAGACTCAATATGTCTGGATAAGTGGCGATCATCCTTATGGCATAATACGTGCAACCAATAACGGTTTTGGTCTAATGGAAAACTAGGCAAAAGGTTCACAGATTATGGAGTTTGTAGGCCTGAGATCAAAAATGTATGTACAGATAAAAGTGCCACCCAAATATGGACAAAGAGCGCAGGTCGTGTGGCCTCAATGGCACTCACAACTTATGATTACAAGGAGTGCCTGCACAGTGGTGTTGACACTGTCCCGCATAGGGTGCACAAAGTTATCATTTAATAGCATGAGCATGTGGTACACACTGTACTGGAACTGAAATTCAGTGTGTCACACAATGATGACGAACGGCTAATTTGTGAGGATAGAATTGAGACCCTTCTGTATACACTATTCACTCAGATGATAGAGAAAGATTGGACATACTTATTTGATGTAAATAAATTGAAACTTTATGTGTGTATGTGCAACAGTACGAACTGATTGCATAATATATACACACTATTAACAATTCTTAATTGCTTACGAATTGTGTGTGTGTGTGTGTGTGTGTGTGTTGTATAGCTTTTTTACCTGCTGCCATTCATCCCATTCAGTATTATTAACAGTTTAAAATTATGTCTTGTTCCCCTTGTAAAAATGACTCTACTGAAAGAGTGGTACCAAAGAAAGATATTGGAACCATGGTAAAGAATAATAACTAGATCAAAAGCTGCTGTGGGGAGCACGGTGTATAGATTTTTTCATAGTACTTGTATTGATCTAACAAGTATATTTGCTTAAATAAGTTTCTAGTGATTATTGTCACTGAATTATCTCTGAACATATTGCTACCAAAGAAAAAAAGATGTTGGAAAGTGGTATACAATGAGTCTGTAATGTCGTATCCAAGAACATATTATACAAATTAATGCTACCGAAGAAAAAAAATTGATGTAAAAAAGTATATTTCATGAGTGTCTCTGAGATTGTAACAAAGAACATATTGTAAAAAAATTTTACCAAAAGAAAGTACTATGGATAAGTGAAGAAAGTTTGTTACCTTATTTTCTTGTTATTGTTTTAAAAACCATACCCTCAGACCTAAAATCCAATAATATAAATTCCAAAAGAGAGTTCTACTTCACGAATATGTGTAGAAGTTTGAGGTACATGTCATGCGTACATATACCTCAAATATATGCGTCGTTTGAAAAGTCTAGCCGGCCGGAGTGGCCGTGCGGTTCTGGGCGCTACAGTCTGGAACCGAGCGACCGCTACTGTCGCAGGTTCATATCCTGCCTCGGGCATGGATGTGTGTGATGTCTTTAGGTTAGTTAGGTTTAATTAGTTCTAAGGTCTAGGCGACTGATGACCTCAGAAGTTAAGTCGCATAGTGCTCAGAGCCATTTGAACCATTTTTGAAAAGTCTTCGGAATGGAATAGAAAAGAAGTACTTGCATCACTGAAACTTTTTTTATTTTTCAATGTAGTCTCCTTGTAGATTAATGCACTTAGTCCAACGATGTTCCAGTGCCTTGATCCCATCTCGAAAATGAGTTTCCTCCAGGCCTGCAAAATAGTTGTCAACACCGGCTATCAGTTCTTCGTTTGAAGTGAATCTTCGTCCACCTAGAAAAATTTTCTGTTTTTGGAGGAGATGGAAGTCTGACGAAGCCATATCAGATGAATAAGGCGGGTGTGGAAATAATTCATATCTTAGCTCATGTGTTTTTGATCCAGCGTCAGGAGTCGCGGCAGATAACTTTTTCATTTCTGATTCTTCAGTTAAAATGTGATATACCATTTCAGATGACATCTGGCAAGCGTGAGCAGTTTCACATACTTTCAATCGGTGATCTCCATGACCTTTTGTGCACTTTTGCAATGATTTCTGGATGCAATGATTTCTTGGCCGACCACTGCTCTCCCGAGCAAATTTAAATTCATTTGTCCACTTGGCAACAGTTGAATATGGAGCAGCAGAGTCCCCCAATATATTCTGGAAATCGGTTCAAAATGGTTCAAATGGCTCTGAGCACTATGGGACTCAACATCTGAGGTCATCAGTCCCCTAGAACTTAGAACTACTTAAACCTAACTAACCTAAGGACATCACACACAACCATGCCCGAGGCAGGATTCGAACCTGCGACCGTAGCAGTCACGCGGTTCCAGACTGAAGTGCCTAGAACCGCACGGCCACCGCGGCCGGCTGGAAATCGGTATGAATGTCCTTAGCTTCCATAACTTTCTTTATGAAGCACTTAATCACTACTCGAATCTCGATTTTTTTCATCTTCGCAAATCACTACACGGGAACAAGGCCAAGTGGCTGACTTGTAGAGAACAACTGACTGACCTTTCAGATAAGGAGGCCATTGATTCTTGGGTGGAGGTCTTAAAACAATGCAGACTTTTGGGAGATCTGACAACAATGCAGATTGCACTCGGAGTTTTATTGATCCGTTGCTTTCATTGCAAGCAGCTGAAATTACTCCTACGTTTGTTTCCGGCGACATGTAAAACAGTATTGCCTGAATGCTATCATAATCATAAGATATTTCCTGGATATTGTGTTTTGCCCATTCAGGAATTATTAATTTAATCACGCTCTTGTCAGAAGATTGATCTTTCCACCTACAAAAGAACTTGTACATTCCTGTAGCGAATTAGGGGATGGAAATGGGAGGAAATTTAAAATGTAGTGGTATTGGTACAGTCACCCATATGGCGAGCTGTTGAGAGCTGTTGGCAGTTTTGACTATTTCCAGACAATTATATCCAAGGTAGTTTCAGACTATCATCAGCGAAGATAAGTCGCTCCACAAACTATTAACAGACCATGGTGAAGGCAAAGGAACAAGAACAAGTTCAGCTCAAGTGACAAACAGCTCGCAACGTACGAAATCAGTTGTTGGTTTACATACTCAAATATTTCAGTATTCCTGCATGCTTTCAAAGATGCCTCTGAGGCTGAATACTATCTATTGCGTGGAACAACTATATATATTTTCGAAATAATATGTACTTGTATGTAACATTTTAAATCTACGACGAAACTAGTGCCGTGGAAGGTACCGAACACTGAGTCGCTGAGTGGTGGAAAGCTCATATTCCTGAGTACAAGGCAATAACGTCAATTTTTTTATTATTATTTGACGCGAAACCAGTGTCAGTCGTCGTAGGTGCTTTTTTCCGTCTATCATCTTAGTTTAAATCATCACAGAAAACATCATTAAATACAACGAGAAACGGTTGTAAGCCTGCCGGCCGCGGTGGCCGAGCGGTTCTAGGCGCTTCAGTCTGGAACCGCATGACTGCTACGGTCGCATGTTCGAATCCTGCCTCGGGCATGGATGTGTGTGATGTCCTTAGGTTAGTTAGGTTTAAGTAGTTCTAATTTCTAGGGGACTGATGACCTCAGATGTTAAGTCCCATAGTGCTCAGAGCAATTTGAACCATTTTGTTGTAAACTTATTTTTTGCAGAAGCTGGAGTATTTCTTAATTTCGGATTAACTGTTACTTATTTCTTAAAAAAAACAGTTGGTTATGCTATGTATTAAAAATGATGAACCGACAGTAGCTACTTACAGTATTATTTTTTAATACTTTTTATTATAAAAATTGTTCTTTATCTCCTCAAAGCCAGTCTGCAACAAGATTGCATCTCTGCTTAAAAGCCGAGGAACACAAGTACATAAACTAAGCAGAAATCATCAAAATTTTTTCTTCTGTATTGACTATTCTTGCTTAAATTTCTACTGTGATAAATACGAGAAGACCGACAGCACTGATAATGTACAAATTAAAACGTTAAAAAATAACAATGTGGAGGAGGACATACCAAAATCCAAAAGCTGTAACCAAGGAATTAGGCGTTACGCTCAGCTCTGGGTTTGTCTTGTATGAGATTCGTTTGACATAGAACCTTTAATCCTCCCTCCTGGCACTGACCAGAGCCGGTTATACGAGTGCTCGCCGTATGGTGTGTGTGTGTGTGTGTGTGTGTGTGTGTGTGTGTGTGTGTGTGTGGGAGAGAGAGAGCCGTCTCTTGGGGCCTGGGGCGGAGTGTGTGGCCAGACAAGGAGGCTGTCGGATTGATCAGCAGCCCTGCTTGATGGACCGTGTTGTGCAGTTATTACAACTGGTAATGGCTGCGCATTTAAAAACCGGCACGTCCGTCAAAATTAAAAGCGCCGTAACAATATTCATAGGTACTGCAATCTCCATTAAAAAATAATTACCACACTTCGTTCAGTCGCGTCACTGCGCCTTCAATTACTCCGGTTGCAGCACAAAATCGGACACCCGAAATTAAATTGTGTAGGCGCAGTGTATCGTACATAGCGTGGTACGTGAAATTTATTTTGAAGTTTTTCCGCACGGTGTAAAACTCTCTGTTATTTTTATATTCTGAAAACGACAGAAAAAAAATTCGCATCTTTAAAAAAATTCTCTGTTTATAAAGCTTTTCAGTCAAGAATATTCCAAAAAGGAATGTCACCTTCTTTTACGATAATAATTAACAACAATAAGATAATAATAACAGTTGATTATCTTTCGTGAGCTTGGGGCCACTGTCATATAAAACTGTTTAGGTGAAAGTTCCGCCATTTGACTGTATGGATTGTTTACTCTACTGTAAATCATTATTTCGGTATTTGGCCATTTTCTAGTAGGCCTACCACAATGTTAAGCATGATCAGATTTCTGTAAACGAATGTGGCTTTAAATAATGGTGCCTGACATGTAATGACTGTTTTTAATGATCCTTTTGTGGCACAGTTACTTAATGTGTGTCAGACGTGTTTCTTCTATTTGTGCCAGCCACTTTGTGAATATGTTCTTGCTTATTTGCGGTGACACTTGCATTGTATAATCAAGGTTAATATATTTTGTTTACAGAAGTCTGTTCGTGCTTAACATTGCGCTACTTTAAAATGGCCAGAGGCCAAAATCATGATTGTACGATAGAATAAACTTCCTGTATAGTCAAATGGCGAAACTTTCTGTAAACAATAATAATACTAACTATGATCAGACATTACAAGCATGTACACAGTGATATGGCAGGAATGTTTCGCTGGGAATTAAGCCAAAATTAGCATCTGCTGGTGCAAAGATCTGATGGAACCACGACCCTGGAAAGTTTGTCGAAAGCTAACATACCAAATTACTGTCTGTAGTTACACTGCACTGTTTTTAGCACTTTTAGGTGTCACTTAAGTGATTACGTATGAAACGTACACAAAAGTGGTCGGGATCAGTAGACTTAGTCCTTTGAAGAGCAAACCATCACAGAATCAATATGAAATGTTAATAAAAACATTTTCGAAAATAATTAATTTGGAACGGTCGTAAAAGAATGAACCTTTATGTCACGGCTTGAGACCTCTTGTATTATTTTACTTCATCTTTTTATTTGGCCTTTCGCATCTAGCAACCATTCGGCCAGGGTTCTCCTGTATAAATGAGTGTTGTGTGTGGTACAATATGGCCTGTTTCTTCCTCTCCGCTCTCTTGCTATTGTTCCGTCCTGCCGCGTGATCCGCAAGGTCGCAGTGGAACGCAAGGGAACTATAGCGTCGTTCGAAAATCGACAGTTTGTCATCTTCCAGCGCGTGAAGGGCCGCATTCACAGATATATTGTTAGTTTGCTGAATGTACATGGATGCGCGGCCGGGGATGTTAGACGACTTAAAGGGAAGGATCACACTGAATCTGTACCTGTTGGCCAAACAAGCAGCAGAACAGCTATATGAAAGAGAAAGGTGACTAACCGTAACAAAAAATATTAGGAGCAATCCTCGATTAAGTGCGCCTAAAACTATAACCCAGTTGCTTCAAGAATGTGGTAAGCAAAATAAGTGAATAACCTGTCTGGAGGGAGATCAGAGATGTACAGTCATGCTCAAAAGTATCCGAAGGACCTGAATTGCATTTCGCCTGATTTGCATGCAACCCACATAACACGGCTGTCTAGCAGGGCCTCTAATCGCTCCTTGGTACAGTCGTTTGACTATCCAAAATGGTTCCAACAAGTCACCACTAGAAAACACTGCTCTGTATCGCAATAACTCAAGATGTAAAGTAAGACCAAGGTACTACAAATATCAGGGAACACCTTATCACAGATAATACTGTGCTTGAGACTTGTAAGCTCACATTTATTGCAATAAATGATATACCTGAAATGTTACCACACTCATTGTTACGTCAGATAGGTAATGCACGTAATAAGTTCGTCGTATACATGATTTCCTCAGCAAAGTAACATGCCGTACTTGTTATTTAACACAAAATGACATTAAAAATTTAAGTTATTCACAAGCAGCTAGTTGAGATATGTATGAACTTCAAATTACACGACGAACCGTCTCGTTCTGCATATGGATTCAAACCCAGGTCATGAAGACTAAGATTTCGTGACTGACGGAAACTAACAGTCATTCCTAACTAGGCATATAGAGAGTCATGTACCCCGATTTTAGACAGTATCAGTTAGCAAATATCAACTTTACATTACATAACGTAAACATTTTTAACGGGCGCGAATTCCCACCCAGTCCCTGTTAACGATCACGACAGATGTTAAATATTGCTTCTTCACAAGTAGCTTACTTGTAATGCCGTGAGGTAAAGCTTTGTGTTGGACAGGGATTCGAACCCAGGTTTTCTCGGCAGTAGCTAGATGTTTTAACTGAAATGACCAGACGAAGCATTACTTTCTTCCTTCCCAGGACTACAACCCGGCACTTATCGCTGTTATATTCTAGAGATAACGAACGTTAAATATGGGTTTGTTACACCAGCAGCGACATGTGAGCATTTTTGAACTAAAAATAATATGACGAAGAGTTCAGTGCTGACTGGGAAACGAACTCCACACATATCGTTGTTGACTACACACAAAGAGACATCAGCTACCGAATTTTTCTCCACCAGCAGCTCGGAATAACATCCTTGAACTGACAGGTCGGATTGACAGAGGAGATAGAGAAGATCCAAAGAAGAGTGGCGCGTTTCGTTACAGGGTTATTTGGTAAGCGTGATAGCGTTACGGAGATGTTTAGCAAACTCAAGTGGCAGACTCTGCAAGAAAGGAGCTTTGCATCGCGGAGTAGCTTGCTGTCCAGGTTTCGAGAGGGTGCGTTTCTGTATGAGGTATCGAATATATTGCTTCCCCCTACTTATACCTCCCGAGGAGATCACGAATGTAAGATTACGGAGATTCGAGCGCGCACGGAGGCTTGCAGGCAGTCGTTCTTCCCGCGAACCATACGCGACTGGAACAGGAAAGGGAGGTAATGACAGTGGCACCTAAAATGCCCTCCGCTACACACCATTGGGTGGCTTGCGGAGTATAAATGTAGATGTGGATGTAGACAGTGATCTCTCAAATAGTTCTGTGTCTCACTGGGAGTCAAAAACGTCAGATATCGTTAGTGTTGACAACGAATGAAAATGTATTAAAAATCAAAATTATTATCCACCAGCAGATAGGTGTTCTCATGCTAGAGCTTGATAATACATAATGAAAACTTTAGTGCCAGGCCAGGATTCGAACCCATCCACGCGCAATATGTGGAGATGTTGAGGAATCTGCAGTTTAGAACAAACAACAAATTGTAGTCGAGCTGTATTGTCACGAAGGGATCAAATTCCGCGTTAAGGGCGGTCTGAGTTGCATTCCGAGTTCAGAACCAATTTTATCGACATACAGAAGCTCAAGTAAAAGATGGAATAAGTATCCTGTGACCCTACATAGCGCTTGTTTCGTCAGTAGAAATAAATAGCTAGTGTAAGAAAGGTTACTGGTGATAGAGTTCCCACATTTCGCCACTCCTGACTTTATTGCGGTTCAACCGAACGTCTACTTGGTAGAGAAGGAATATCACGTTTAATGTGAATTTCAGACCACAATGCCATTATAGCTTCTTCACTTGGCGCAGCCAGAAGAGAATAGACTCTGTCTCTCCCTATTAAAAATCATCGGTAGAAGTTGGATCGAACCCAGACCACTCTCATGGGAACCTATCATCAATCCAACAGACCACCAACTCCTCTTCTCTGAGATTCATCACTCTATCATAAGACTATTGCGGCACACTCGATGAGAATTTTGACACACAGGCTCCCTGTAGTGGTATGCAGCATGTTCGGTACATTCATTTACTTGGTTGACCGAATCGCCATGAACTAGCTGCCTCGGCTACCCAGTGCATACATTCGATTCTATTTTGTGATCACCGAAATAAAATCACGTAACTACCACCTACACAGAACTGCCAACAGTGTAGCATGCAGAAATTTAAATAGGAAGTGTTCGTTTCCATTTGAGCTACTCTATTGTGCTATCTGTTTCTTTAAAACGTCGTGTAGTGCAAAACAACAGGTGTAACTGTCTGTCTCTCAAAAGTCTAGGTCCGGCCATATGCATTATCTCACAGCACTTTGGAATGTGGGAGTTCTGGAGGAAATTATTTTGCCTTCTGGAGGTGCTGTAGTTACATGACAGCAAGCAGCGTAATGGGAAGTGACGCATACAGTAAATAAGACGTCGTGAGTTCTATTACAGTCGCTGATACATCTTTTAAAACGCATTTCAGCTTTCTGCTGTAGTTACCAATTTAATGGAACTTTGAACATAATTCCCTTCACTTCTCAACCGAAAATAGTCCCATGTGGAAAAAGGCCTAACGTTGTGCAACAATCTGTTCTTCTCAGGTATAATAGATGGCCAGACAGTAGATGCTCCTCGAAGCTTTTGTAATATATATGGGGAGAGGGCATTATACCAAAATAGTCAGAAAAGTATTTTCTACATTATCTTTCGTCTGGTAGTGGCATTTTATTCTTCTTCAAACCTTGTTTGACAGCTTTAACTCAGAACAAGTTTTCTACATGCACGAATCAATACACTGCAAGTGGATTGTCACATTGTTATAGATAACATCAGAGAATCCGCATATATCCTCTCCCATGTTTAGTATTGTTTCAACAACACTAAAAGAAACCTTGCGAATATTGTGCACAGTATTGTAAGAAATGAAATAAAACTACCCACGATAACCTTGCGACGAAAGTCTGTTTTAATAAAACTGAGTATCTGTACACAAGCGTGTCTCTATCGGCACGAATTAGTAAAATACTACTCACTTAGATTTTGATTGGGTCTGTGTTTAATTGGTATGCTGTGTCATACTCAACAGGTATGCAACTGTGGCATTTCATAAATAAAGTTATGTATTCCTAGAAACCCAAAATTTGCTTGTCAGCAGTGGAAAGAGGCGTTACCTGTTGTGCAGCATTGTAAGTTTTTCACCATTGCACTATGAGCTGAAAGTATTTTCTTTGCGATTTCCTTATCGATGTTTGATCTGACTGCTTGTAGCTCTTTCACAGAAGGTATCAAAAAAGTCACACTCTTCGAGACTGGATCCTCAAACCATAACGGAAGCTTTTTCACAGGTCAGCACGTCCGCACACAGCTAGCAAAGAGGTATGAGTTGTACCTTCCTCTTATGAGGCCAATAGTGTCTAGAACTCGTAAACCGCTATTTAAAGGACGAGATTAGTTGCGATTTCCACGTGTAACGACTTTCCTGGGCTGAAAACCGTAATTTACAATCTTTTGTTACACCTCAAGCGATAATAACTCAGATTATTCAATGGAAATGACAGGAACAATCAAGTGAACTTTGAGGCTTAATTCCGTGCACACGAGGAAGTAACTCGTCGATCACAGAGTTGCCAAACATGCCTTGCCTTGTTGCCAAATCTCAGTTACAGTACCAGCAGGAAGAAGATGAACCGATGTGATCCTACAGCAGACTGGGAAGTGACCATAGCTGGCGTCTCAAAGTCGCGGCTGCTACGGCCTGGAATACGTAATGCGTCTGATTCGCATTTCTGTAACTAGGTTTAGGGACTGGAGCGTAGTTACTAATAATACTCAGAACTGACTGCAAATTAAGCATCATAAATCAGTTACTCTCATAGTTGTTTTTATATTTCTTTCGTCACTGTACCCAAAACTAAGAAACTCATTCACGAACGTTTTCGTACCTCGCCGATAGTTGGGGACACCAAACTAATAAAAATAAAAAAGAATGCACTGCAAACAGTCTTCCCTACATTAGGTTACTTAAACTGGTGTCACTCTGAGCTAGAAGTTATGGTCAACGACTAAGTGTAAGGACAATGAGTCGGATGCGAGTGTTGCAAATGTGAAATACTTTCCTACATTATAGAAGCGAACAATATATTTGAACTAATATTGCGAAAATTTTGAACTTGGATAGGTTAGAATGAAAATCTTTCTGTTTATTCCAAAGGAAAACAATCGATTTTCTAAAACATTCTCTGTCCACCACTTGAAACAGGTCACGTAGATCAAATCATATGGAAGAACTGACAGCTACGTATATCGGAAGGCAATAAGATCTCTTGGCTTTTGGTTTGGCAGTATTCGACAGCCATTTCTAGGCACAAGTAAACGAAGAAAGGCAGCGTGTTTTTGTTATCAAGTAATGTCTTCATCAATTACTTTAGTTTTAATGTAATCTACGAATAATTGCTGATGATTTATATTAACATGAAAAGGATTCCGTAGACAGGGAAAGAACCTGTTCTTGGGCAACTAGTTCTGTAATGACTAAAAGGCCTTAAATGATCTTCAAGCACGTGTGTTCCGGCAGCGGTATGAAGACAATGATAGTAATAATGACGGTAATAATCGAATTATCCGGTAACTTCACACTTCACAGTGGATTTTCTCGAACTAAGAAATTACCTGAATTAGTGAAAATTTTAAAATGGCTTCACCTCGAGGCTCTGATGCCTAGAAGGGTCTTTACACCCTGCTGACGTGAGAATAGCATAATATCCGCGTCAGAAGCTTGCTTCTACTTAACCATTTAATAGACTTTCATTTTTTCCACTGTGACTAATTTTGTAAGCTAAGCACATCATCCATTACAGCACACTCCTGGGGCTGGGAAATGTGGCCACAATGGTCTGGTGGAACGAACTATCACAAGTGCAATGCGTGGGTTCAGGCATTTACTTTTAAGAGGCACAAACAGATTTACTTTACCACTGGTAACCGCAAGGAAAAGACGTTATAATCCAGAATCAGCATTAAACATCACGTTCCTTCATTCCCAACTGGGCAGAGCCGGTTTACGTTCGGAAATGACATAGGTGGAGGTCATGGTAAACAGAAATACTGTCGCCAGTAAAATTACTTAGTTTGGAAAAAAAAAATTGTTTGATGAACAGATAGCCATTTAAAGTAACAGGGCTCTTAATTTACTTGTACTTGATTGAACTTGAGACTTTGAAAATTTTAGTGCTTGACTGTGAATCTCTCGGAACACTGTAGTTCAATCATTTCGTCCCTTTTTCCAAGACTGCAATCTTCTCTAGGTCTCCTCCAAAGGTAAGTATGTGGGTCCGATTCCTGATCCAGTACAAAAATATACATAATTACTTTTCAAGCCCTATCAAGTGCACACCGGCCTGCTAATGAAAATTAATGTGCATTTCTATTGTCTGTTCATGTCTTGCCAACAATTTCTGGTCTAACACGCACACATCTTTCTGTTGGTGAGTAAGCAACTGATACTTAAGCTATATTCGTGGACGATAAAGAAGAATGATAGGAGTTCGGTTCGATTGTCGCTCAGGCACAAAAATTTGTATCCTTATTTTAGATTCAAACACCTAGCAGCTGGTGAGAAAAACCGGTAAGTGGCATTTGATTTTACTTAGTTAACAATCCGATTACGTGTTATGTTCGTATCTCTGACACCGAACTTCACATCATGCGCTTCACCTTTAAATGCATGCACACTTTGTTGCCTCTGAATGGAGGTATATCAGACACCTTTCGTGGTTAGTTAACACGGATGAAAGGGTCTTAATAGGAGTCCCGGTTTATTACAAAAACTGTCCTCTTTTATTTTCAAATTTAGGTTTGGTTACTGATATTGGCGAAAACTTCGGTAATTCATGTCTCTTCACGGCTAGTCAGCAATATGACATGATTAGATTAGATTAGATTAATACTTGTTCCATAGATCATGAATACGACATTTCGTAATGATGTGGAACGTTTCAGTTTAGTGAAAGATTTCTTTACATACCAGTATTAAATTCCATTACAACAATTTTTTACCCTCTCTCTCATTCTTTTTCATTTTTATCTCTCTTTCTCTCTCTCTGTCTCTCTGTCTCTCTCTCTCTCTCTCTCTCTCTCTCTCTCTCTCTCTCTCTCTCTCTCACTCTTCTCTCTCTCTCTCTCTCTCTCTCTCTCTCTCTCTCCTCTCTCTATCTCTCTCTCTCTCTCTCTCTCTCTCTCACACACACATACACACACACATTCTTTTTTTATTTTTATTTGTTTGGTGTCCCCAACTATCGGCGAGACACGAAAACGTTCGTGAATGACTTTCTTGGTTTTGAGTACAGTTACGAAAGAAATGTAAAAACAACTATGAGAGTAACTGATTTATGATGCTTAATTTGCAGTCAGTTATGAGTATTATTAGTAACTATGCTCCAGTCCCTAACCTTAGTTACAGAAATGCGAATCAGACGCATTACATATAACAGGCCGCAGCAGCTGCGACTTTGAGTTGCCAGTTATGGTCACTTCCCAGTCTGCTGTAGGATCACATCGGTTCATCTTCTTCCTGCTGAGTGGCCGAGCGGTTCTAGGCACTACAGTCTGGAACCGCGCGACCGCTACAGTCGCAGGTTCGAATCCTGCCTCGGGCATGGATATGTGTGATGTCCTTAAGTTAGTTAGCTTTAAGTAGTTCTAAGTTGTAGGGGACTGATGACCTCAGAAGTTAAGTCCTATAGTGCTCAGAGCCATTTGAACCATTTTTTTGAAAGATCCGTACACAAAGACTGGAAAGTTGCACAGGTCACACCACTATTCAAGAAAGATGGTAGGAGTAATCCACTAAATCACAGGCCCGTATCGTTAACGTCGACATGCAGCAGGATTTTGTGTTCGAACATTATGAATTACCTCGAAGAAAACGGTCTATTGACACACAGTCAACATGGGTTTAGAAAACATCGTTCCTGTGAAACACAACTAGCTCTTTATTCATGTGAAGTGTTGAGTGCTATTGAGAAGGGATTCAGATCGATTCCGTATTTCTGGATTTCCGGAAGGCTTTCACACTGTACCACACAAGCGGCTCGTAGTGAAATTCCGTGCTTATGGAATATCGTCTCAGTTATATGAGTGGATCTGTGATTGCCTGTCAGAGAGATCACAGTTCGTAGTAAATGACGGAAAGTCATTGAGTAAAACAGAAGTGATTTCTGGCGTTCCCCGAGGTAGTGTTATAGGCCCTTTGCTGTTCCTTATCTATATAAAAGATTTGGGAGACAATCTGAGCAGCCTCTTCGGTTTTTGCAGATGACGTTGTCGTTTATCGACTAATAAAGTCATTAGAAGATCAAAACAAACTGCAAAACTATTTTGAAAAGATATCTGAATGGTGCGAAAAGTGGCAGTTGATCCTAAATAACGAAAAGTGTGAGGTTATCCACGTGGGTGCTAAAAGGAACTCGTTAAACTTCGGTTACACGATAAATCAGTCTAATCCAAAAGCCGCAAATTCAACTAAATACCTAGGTATTACAATTACGAACAATTTAAATTGGAAGGAACACAGAAAACGTTGTGGGGAAGGCTAACCAAAGACTGCGTTTTATTGGCAGGACACTTAGAAAATGTAACAGACCTACTAAGGAGACTGCCTACATTACACTTGTCCGTCCTCTTTTAGAATACTGCTGCGCGGTGTGGGATCCTTACCATATAGGACTGACGGAGTACATCGAAAAAGTTCAAAGAAAGGTAGCACGTTTTGTATTATCGCGAAATATGGGACGGAGTGTCACAGAAATGATACAGGATTTGGGATGGACATCATTAAAAGAAAGGCGTTTTTCGTTGCGACGGAATCTTCTCACGAAATTCCAATCACCAACTTTCTCCTCCGAATCCGAAAATATTTAGTTGACACGGACCTACATAGGGAGGAACGATCACCACGATAAAGTAAGGGAAATCAGAGCTCGTACGGAATGATATAGGTGTTCATTCTTTCCGCGCGCTATACGAGTTTGGATTAATAGAGAATTGTGAAGATGGTTCGATAAACTCTCTGCTAGGCACTTAAATGTGATTTGCAGAGTATCCATGTAGATTTAGATGTTAGTTAAGAAACTAGATTCAATACTTTACATTTGTGAAAAAAAGTATTTTTTGTGTCTTGAAATTTCATTTTCTTCTTAAAGGGATAAGTGAAAAGAAAACAGAGATTACCAGAAATAATGAAGTGATCGAATATTAATGGTAACTTACGTAAATAGCTGAAAATGTACAGTACAGGCTATAGGTATGGCGTGTAGCTATAGATATTGTGATTACTGGTATTTTAATATGTATCTACTTCACTGTGTTAATTGTTTTCTCTCTGCATCTGGCAGTCTTCCCACAAAGACGTGACACAATTTCCTACCTGATGTGTTCTGCACGGTTGTAACTGGGTTGGAAATTGAACTATTCCTTTCAAAATAGAGCTCTCGTTTTGCGTCAACATGTCCACACTTCACTACCTGACCTACTACCCAGGGGAAAATAAACATTAAAGACTTGCTAGTGCCACGCATACCTGGAGGTGATAACCAACTTAAAAGCATACTACTCGTAACAGCTATAATTATTGGCCTCACGGAATGGCGGCGCGGTTTGAGACGCCATGTCAAGGATTGCGCGGCCCCTCCCGCCGGAGGTTCGAGTCCTCCCTCGGGCATGGGTGTGTGTGTTGTCCTTGGCATTAGTTAGTTTAAGCAGTGTGTAAGTCTAGGGACCGATGACCTCGGCAGTTTGGTCCCTTAGGAATTCACACACATTTTATGATTATTAGTCTGCAAATAAAGTAGACAGTGGTGTACTGTTATTCAGCGTGCTGTCCTGACTCAGTAGAATTATTTACACTTATTCTCCTAACACCCAGTATTGCAGCTTCTAGTTGCCCTGAGAAGACCGTCCACTAAAAGATTACTGTTTGGGTAACGACTTCATGACGCTCACGCATTAAAGCTAATGTTTTACATACGACTATATTAGCAGAGCGACTAATATAGATGTGTAGCTGGATCCAAATTTTATGTGATTAGTTTGGGTACGCTTTGGTGGTCGCGCGCAGCTCCTACGTGTCTGCGACACCAAGAGGACAGCCGTAGGGACTTGATAGATCTGTGCACTGGTGTCACACCGCCCCACTCAAACGAATGAATCGGCTGTTACGCAGTAGGTAGGCTGTACCCCGCCTGATAATGTGCGTAAGGCAGGCAGGCAGCAGGGAGCGTACTATTGCGTCAGACGTGTCCTGAGTATTTCATCATATCGTGCCCGTCCTCCCCACTGTTACCAAACCACTTCAGCACTTATCTCTGACAAAATGGTGCCCTCATACCCGTTCTACAACGCAATATCATTAAAAATTGCGCTCTGTAACAGTTGTACCATTACAAATTTCATGTACTATACGCGCAAACGCTGGGCGCGGTGGCTGATGGGAGCCACCGAAAAGGCATTTCCCATTTACAGTCGCTCCCATCAGCCACCGGACCGAGTGTCAACTTTACTCTTTTTTTAACTGGATACGGTAATCGTGAGGTGGATGAAAAGTTAATATTTCTCGAAATATTTGCAAACATTTTCTGGAAATATTTACAAATATTTGTCACTACGCAGTATTCTACATCAAATAGGGAAATACCAGAGTAAGTATACTAACTGTAAATCATACTACACCATACAACAGCTTTTTAATTTATTCCTCAGTGTCTCATAATAGGAACATCGGTTACCAGACAACGTGTGAAATGGATATTATATTTCGTGATGAAACGGAGTATCCACATTAATGAACAGAGAAGTGAAACTTCCTGGCTGATCAAAACCGGATGCTGGATTGGAACTCGTACCTGGGACCTTTTCTTTGGCGAGCAAGTGCTCTGCTGACTGGTCTTATCCAAGCGCGTCCTATGATCCGCCCTCAAAACTTTACTTTCACCGGCACAGTAGCTCATCACCTACCTTCCAAACTTCTCAGAAGTTCTCCTGCATATCTTGCGGGACTAGCTACCACGTCTGGAAGGAAAGTTATTGTGGAGAAATGAGTTAGCCAGAGCATAGGTGACTGTTTCCAGAATGTATTCACTCTGCAGTCGATAAAGCACTTGAACTGGAAGGGAAATGTTCCATGTACGAATACCGATCCGGTACACAGTTTTGATCAGCCAAAAAGCTACAGATCAACACACCCTGTTTTGACGAGTGCATATTGTCTATAGGCCTAACAGGTAGGGCTAGAGCACGTAGTCTGACTGAGCATGAACATAACTAGAGATTACACTAGTCAGAGTCCACTTTTGCTGAACATGTGCTGTAGGAAGGTCATAGGTATAAAGTCAACGCAGGCGTGCTACATATGACCAACAACGGGAAAGAACTTAACCTACTAGAAGCACTTTAGGTACGTAAGCATTTATCACAAAACCCGCAAATGGTTCTAAATAAGCAGTCAAAGTTGAGTAAATTCCCACTCTTGAGCTTCACTTGACATAACCAGGCACATAGTACCTGATCTCAATCCCAAGGATCACATCTAACTCGTACCACAATTGTCATTATTCCTTAATTTGTTTCTCCTTATAACCTTTAGTATTACACGCATAAAAATTATGTATTTTAATATCGTATGTTTTCGATATGCACTGTCTGTGATACTACTCATTTTTAAATTGCAATTTAACACGTTTGAAGCATGAGATGAACACTCGATTTGACGTTTCCCACCTAATATCATGACCAAAGATTATGAGTCAGTTAATGCTCTGTTTGTTTCTAGTGTTCCCTTTCCTGCACAGCTGTGGACGGTTGTCAGTTGTTTCTTGACGATTGCCCAATAAGTCTAAGCCGATTCAGAATTAACAACTATTAGTAGAACAAAAACGAATTTGGTTTGTTTTACAATCTAAAATTTTAAATTGTTTACCTAGGAGGGATGAAAGAATCCATAAATATGTTTTGTCTTTTCCTTTGTGTGAGTCCCATTTTCCGACAGCTCACACTGATCGAAGCCTTCTGTCCAGACGCTCTGTGGCCATAATGACACTGAAACGGAAAACGACACAGAAAAGGCCGAAATACTAAATGTATTTTTCCAAAAGTGTTTCACAGAGGAAGATCACACTGTAATTCCTTCTGCAAATCTACGCACGAACGACAAAATGGCAGATGACGAAATAAGTGATCAAGGGGTAGAAAAGCAACTGAAGCTGCTCAACAACTGAAATCCACTGGATTTCGATTCTACACAGAATATGCTAAAGAACTGGCCTATCTTCTAGCAGCAGTGTACTGTAGGTCTCTTGAGGAGCGAAGCCTTCCTTATGATTTGATAACTTTCTGAACAGCATGGCGGCGAGTTGGTATGACATGAGCATACAAAAACTGCCACAGCGTCTACAAAAGTGCATCGACAGAAATGGTGATTGTGTCGAAAAATAGCTAAATGTTCAAGCTGTAAACTGATGTAAACCATTGTAGAAATAAACAGGTCTATGTACTTACAAAAAAATAGGAGAACTTACTTTTGGGATTACACTCGTACTTCCATAAAATACTTAGCAGTATGCGTGAGGAGCGATCTGAAATGGAACGATGACGCAAAATTAATCGCGAGTAAGGCAGGCCCCAGACTGAGATTCATTGCAACAGTCCTCACTAAGTGTAATCCATCAACAAAGAAGTAGCTTACAAAGCACTCGTTCGACTGATACTTGACTATTGCTCGTCAGTATGGGATTTGTACCAGATACGACTGACAGAGGAAATAGAGAAGATCCAAAGAAGAGCAGCTCGTTTTGTTACAAGTTCATTTAGTAAGCTTGAAAGCGTCACCGAGATACCCGGCCAACTCCAGTGGCAGAGGCTACAAGAGGGTCGTTCTGCATCACGTTATGGTCTACTGTTAAAGTTCCGAGATCGTACATTCCTAGACTCAACCAATATAACGTTTCCGCCTACAAATACCTCGCGAAACGACCATGAAGATAAGATCAGAGAGGTTCAAGCCCACACCGAGACTTACCAGTAATCGTTCTTCCCGCGAACCGTGCACGACTGTAACAGGACAAGAGGGAAGTGACACTTGTAGATCATACGCTACTGGCCATTAAAATTGCTACACCACGAAGTGACGTGCTACAGACGCGAAATTTAACCGACAGGAAGAAGATGCTGTGATATGCGAATGATTAGCTTTTCGGAGCATTCACGCAAGGTTGGCGTCGGTGGCGACACCTACAACGTGGTGACATGAGGAAATTTTCCAACAGATTTCTCATACACAAACAGCAGTGGACCATCGTTGCCTGGTGAAACGTTGTTGTGATGCCTCGTGTAAGGAGGAGAAATGCGTACCATCACGTTTACGACTTTGATAAAGGTCGGACTGTAGCCTATCGCGATTGCGCTTTATCGTATCGCGACACTGCTGCTCGCGTTGGTCGAGATCCAATGACTGTTAGCAGAATATGGAATCGGTGGGTTCAGGAGGGTAATACAGAACACCGTGTTGGATCCCAAAAACCTTGTATCACTAGCAGTCGAGATGACAGGAATCTTAACCGCATGGCTGCAACTGATAGTACAGCCACGTCTCGATCCCTGAGTCATCAGATGGGGACGTTTGCAAAACAACAACCATCTGCACGAACAGTTCGACGACGTTTGCAGCAGCATGGACTATCAGCTCGGAGACCATGGCTGCGGTTACCCTTGACGCTGTATCACAGACAGGAGCGCCTGCGATGGTGTACTCGACGACGAACCTGGGTGCACCAATTGCAGAACGTCATTTTTTCGGATGAATCTAGGTTCTATTTACAGCATCAGGATGGTCGCATCCGTGTTTGTCGACATCGCGGTGAGCGCACATTGGAAGCGTGTATTCGTCATCGCTATAGTGGCGTATCACCCGGCGTGATGGTATGGGGTGCCATTGGTTACACGTCTCGGTCACCTCTTGTTGGCATTGACGGCACTTTGAACAGTGGACGTTACATTTCAGATGTGTTACGACCGGTGGCTCTACCCTTCATTGGATCCCTGCGAAACCCTACATTTCAGCAGGATAATGCACGACGGCATGTTGCAGGTCCTGTACGGGCCTTTCTGGATACAGAAAATGTTCGACTGCTGCCCTGGCCAGCACATTCTCCAGATCTCTCACCAATTGAAAACGTTTGGTCAATGGTGGTCGAGCAACTGGCTCGTCACAATACGCCAGTCACTACTCTTGATGAACTGTGGTACCGTGTTGAAGCTGCATGGGCAACTGTACCTGTACACGCCATCCAAGCTCTGTTTGACTCAATGCCCTGGCGTATCAAGGCCGTTATTACGGCCAGAGGTGATTGTTCCGGGTATTAATTCTCAGGATCTATGCACCCAAATCGCGTGAAAATGTAATCACATGTCAGTTGTGGTATAATATATTTGTCCAATGAAGACCCGTTTATCATCTGCATCTCTACTTGGTGTAGCAATTTTAATGGGCAGTAGTGTAAATGTAAATGTAGATGCAAATAGCAGTTTGATTTCCGGTGGTTTCAGTTACCCGTTTAGTGCGCACTTCCGACCGCTAGCTGCTAGTTTACTACTTGCTGATCATGCCTGCAGACGGGTATCATCTCTCCTACTCCTATCTTTTCTACACGAGTAGGTGAGTAATTTTTTACTAGTTTTCACTTTTAGCGGCCCGCCTGTCACAATCGGTTTTATACTGTGAATATTTTTAATCTTATATTTGCGGTTTAAGAGTTACCAACTTAATTATGACGTAGTCAGTTGTAGTTTTCAGTTTCATCAATGAAAGCGCAGTTTCGTTTGGATTGTCAGCGCCTCTCCTGACCAGTTCAGATGATCTATCGACGTCCAAGAGAAAGACAGGCAGTGGCGCGTACGTCACCGCACATTACGCTGCAAGCCACGAGCGCCACTAGTCATCTCTGGCGGGTTAGCGAGTAGCTACCCTGAAGAAAAAAAAGAAAAAAAAAAGAAAAAATTGCAACACATGGAGCTGTGCGACATGTGTCATCTGAAAGACGACGTCTATTCCAATTTCGCGCCAGTCACATAGGAATGGTGCTAGTATAGGGTGACCAAATTATTTTCGGTGAAAACCGGGAGACATTCACCCGGGCGCCAATGGACACCTCATTCCACATTACCCAGGTTTCTTAATTTTAAATATTAATGTTTTGTTGATACAATTTGTTAACCCGATTATTATAACTAATAAGAGGATACAAAAGATTGATATAATCTTGATTATCTGTGTAATTAATGACATTTAATAAACGTATACAGTAATAAAGAAATATATTACGATTTTACAAAATTTTACAGCCATTCAACTTTTAATCAATTAATATTAACATGAGCTTTAATATTACTGAGCACTTGTAGATGGAATTGACTGTTCTTGGAGAGAAGGGTATTTTTCACTGCCTCTAGCCTTCTTGACCATGTCTTTGTTCTTTGAGACAAAGTGATAAAATTCGGCACAATCCATTTTGTAGTTGTACAGGATCTGCAGGATTGCTTCAATACAGTCCACCTCCATTCTGTTTCTTTCATCAGTCCACTGGATATTCATGAAAGAAAATATTCTTTCCACATTGGCGTTATGGGCTGGGATTGCAAATAAATACCTTGCCATTATTATCAACTCAGAGTAATGCTAAAAACAGTCACAGCTTTTAAAAAACTTATCCACTTCTCATGACATTCCAATGATGTTTTTTTTTTCATCATTCCACTTGTGAAGACTTTCTTCAACAAAATTTGTCAGTATGCCGAACTGATCAAAGAGAATGGAATCATCGATTTCAATCTCTTTACTCTTCAAATAAGAAACAGTCTCTTCAACACTTTCCCATTTTGGCGCTCTCTTCAGTAACATCCAATCAATCACTGGCGATGAGGGTAAATATGAGGCGCTCCACTTGCTGAGATATTCTACACAAGTGTCATAAAACTTGTTAACTTCTTCTCTAAAACTTCTTCCCGCTGCTTCTGACACTTCTGCTCTTTTAAGGATAGATTTAACACTAAAAGAAATGATTTGTTCTCTCCTCTTAGTAACAGTTTCCAGAGTATTTTTCAAAACATCATTTACCACTATTACACTCTTCGTGCTTCCCTCAGTTTCCTTTATCCCATGCTGCAAAGTGCTAAGCTGACTGTGAATGAACCATAAGTAGGCTTCACTTAAAGGGTTACTGAAAAACTGAACCAATATTTTGGGGGCTTTGTCTTCATTTAGGAAAAAATCTTTTAACGGTTCAAACCGGCGGATTACTCTTTCAACTGCTGGAAACAGTGATAACCAGCGACTTTTCGAGTGACACATTACATTCATATATTCAGTTCCCATATAATCACAGAACTCCTTACGCCTGTCTGTTCTAACAGTATATATGTAAAAGTGTGAGTATACCTTCATGACGATAGTTTCAACATCACAGCTTAAACTGTCAGCAAATGTCTGCACGCTATTATGTAAAACATGTGCAGGGCACCCTATGCCTTCAATGTTTTCATGCAATGTTGCCTTTAATATGGTAAATACGTTGCATTTGCCTTGTCTTTTTAAATCACCAAAGTTTGTGTTGGTGTTGTCTCCACAAAATGCCACACATTTATTTTTCTCAAGATCAAACATTTGGATAGTATTCACACAAAATCTTGAAATTTCGTCAGATGTTTCATTAGGTAGGGAACTCACCTTCAAAAGTTTGGTCTGAATTCCCTGATTAATATCGAAAAACTGAACAACAAACGGAAATATTTTAGTGGCCTTATGATTCCTGGCATCAGTGGATATCCCGTAGAAAGAAGACTTTTTGAAGTATTCAAGGGTTTCCTTTACACTCTGGGGAGCAATAACTCCTTTCACTAAGGCTGATACTTTAGTTTTTAGTTCTTGCTGAACTAAACTTTTTTGCAATGGAAGAATCATCAAACATAATGCTGTTAAGCTTATTAGTACAATCACTAGATCTATAAGTTTGGTGATGTTTTACCGTGTGGTAGGCTAGTGTAAGCTCGGTTGCTCGAACTTTCGTCTCTTCACTTGACTGATGTTTCACAAAATAATTTTGTAGAGTTTTACTGCAGCTCGGTGCACTGTATCTATTAATGTGTTTCTTTGACCTGATGTGATCAACTATGTCGGAACGTCCACCATGACTTATACTAATAAAACAGTTACATATGGAACACTCTGCTTCTTAATCAAAACGACCTTTCTTAATGAAATTCCATTCCTTGGAATAACAGTCACTAAACTTTCAGGCACGTTTCGGCATTGCGGTTCACAGTACTGCAGCAATAAAACCACTAATATGAGAAGAAGCTATTGCAGTTTGTCTGACAAAACATCAACTACTACACTGTTCTGACAATGAGTGTGTGAGTAAGTGACGCAACAATCGGACGGTTTCATAGCTCTGTTACAATGATACAACTTACTACTTGTTGGCCAAAGTACCGCTCAAAGTAAATTATAGCCTGAGTGTATCAATTCTGATACTGTGATTACTAGAATGGGACAATGGAGGTTTTAGACAAATAAGCTAAAATATATTAGTTTCTTGTGTTGTATTTCCTTTAATATAGCGAAATCCCAAAAATTTGAGAAAGTTTCACGAAATGTATTTAAAAACTGAATTCCGGAACTTTTGAGCGTCCCGAAACAAATTTTCGGGACACCGGAACACAGGGATAAAAGCCGGGACATTCCCGGTTTTCCGGGACGTTTGGTCACCCTACGCTAGTAGCGTCATTACAAAGATGCAAACCACGTTTGCGTAAATACACGCTGTAACGGACGTGAGCGTTAGTTACTTTTGGGATTGGACGTGGTGAGATGATGTTAGTCAACACTACCTTTGAGGCGACAAATACACCATTATCAACACATCACTTTGTTTGATAGAGGTCGTGTAACAGGGCTACGAGAAGCTGGATGCTGCTTCTGCGATATTGCAGAAAAGACGGGACTGGAATGTGGCTACTCTACATGATTGCTGGGAACGGTGGTCACGAGAATGTACGGTCGCAAGACGACCAGGCTCTGGACGGCCACGTGGCACTACCGGGACGGAAGTCCATTGTGTTCAGCGTACGGCTCTGGCGCATCGTACTGCATCTGCAGCAGCAATTTGATCAACAGTTGGCACCAAGTGATACAATGAACCGTTACAAATCGGCTACTTCAAGTACAGCTCCAAGCCAGAAGCCCCGCAGCGTGCATTTCGCTGACCCTAAACCACAGCCGTTTGCGACTTCAAGAGGTGTCAAGCGAGACCTCACTAGAGGCAGGGTGGAGATCTGCTGTTTTCCGATGAAAGCTGGTTCTGCCTCGGTGCTAGTGACGGCTACGTGTTGGTTAGAATGAGGCCAGTTGAGGACCTGCAGCCAACATACACGGTGTCCAGAAAAGGACTCCCTGATTTCAAAATTAAATATCTCGAAAACAAAGATCGATAGAGGAATGCAGTAAACGGTATGTTTATTGTGAAGGCTGTAAGAAGTTTACACAGCAGTTTGAAATAATAGTTACAAAAGCTGCTAACAGATGGCCTAGTATAAATAGTGATCCGAAGCCCAGAGCGATCAGTTCCACTATTGAAACGTGAAAGGAGGTTAGCGTACCGAAGGAAGAGATTAAAACCATGTACTCCATTGAACAACGCGTTTTTCTGGTGCTAGAGTACCACAGGTTAGAAGAGAGTCCTACGGCAACAAGGCGAAGTTTTCAAGCACGATTTAATGTTCCAAAAGGACCCGATGCGAAAACCATTCGTACGCTCTTCGCAAAATTTCAACGAACAGACAGCGTAGTTGATGATCTAGTGGGGCATGTTGGCCGCAAGCAAACCGCAGTTACGCCTGAAAATATCGCCACAGTTACTGGAATTATTCAGCGAAATCCAATGTCATCGGTCCGTAGAATTGCATCTGAGACTGGTTTGAAGCGTTCCAGCACGCAGAAAATACTGAGAAAGAGCCTACACATGTTTCCATTCAAAATTCAAACGCACCAGGCCATACCCGTACGAGCTGTGCAACAAAGGGTTGCCTTTGCTAATCAGATGCTCACAATGATTGATAGTGAAGGATTTGATGTTGGCTGCATCTGGTTTACAGATGAAGCACACTTCCATCTGAATGGATACGTGAATAAGCAGAACTGGCGATTTTGGGGTTCCGAAAAGCCATATTTGTGTGAAGCGAAACCCCTGTATTCTCCTAAAGTTACTGTGTGGGCTGCAGTATGGAGCAGAGGCATTATTGGCCCTTTTTCATTCGAGAAACGGTCACTGGTGCACGTTACGTTGCAATTTTGGGACAATTTGTCGCCACACAGCAAGCGTTAGATGATCGACCAGGTACTGAATGGTTTATGCAAGATGGAGCCCGACCACATCGGCCCGAACAAGTGTTTCGCTTTCTTGAGGAATACTTCGGGAATCGAGTCATTGCTTTGGAATATCCCAAATTTACTGGTGCAGGCATGGATTGGCCTCCATATTCGCTGGATTTGACTCCCTGTGACTTTTTTTTGTGGGGCACAGTGAAAGACATGGTCTACCCGAAGCATCCCGCCACGCTGGACGAGCTTGAATCGGCGATCTCTGTGGCATGTGATCCATTTTGGTTGAGACACTACGAAATGTGATGGCGAATTTCATTCTTCGTTTGCGCCACCTCTGTAGTGCCAATGGTGAACAGTTTGAAAACATTGTGATGTGATTGTTTGCAAAGATTGTTTTCATGCGATTATTTCACTTATGTATGCTGATATGAGCTGTACAGCGTACAGCGCCATCAGTTAGCAGCTTTTGTAACTATTATTTCAAACTGCTGTATAAACTTCTTACAGCTTTCACAATAAACATACAGTCTACTGCATTCCTCTATCGATCTTTGTTTTCGAGATATTTAATTTTGAAATCAAGGAGCCCTTTTCTGGACACCCTGTATCTGCGTGCTAGACACATTGGAAATATGCATGGAGTTATGTTCTGGGACGCGATTTCGTTAGACAGCAGGAGCACTCCCACGTACTTTGACTGTAGATTTGTACGTCATTCTGTTGATTCGACCTGTTGTGCTGCCATTCATGAACGGGATTCCAAAGGGTGTTTTTTAACATGATAACGCTACCCCATAAACCGTTGTTGTAACCCAATATGCTCTATAGATTGTCGATATGTTACATTGGACTGCTCGATCACCAGAACTATATCCAGTGGAGCACAACCGACACCTGTACAGCACAATACATGCACGTTTCCATGCTTGCATGCAATATTCTGGCAGTTACACGAACTCTTAATGTACCAGCAGTTCAGATTTGCGCTGTCTTACAACGCGCTTACACTAGCCTGTGAGCTTGCACTGTTAATCACTTACCTATGTTACCTATACAAATGTATTCGCGAAATTTCATTACTCTACATTAATTACTTTCTGGTGGTGCGATTTTTCTCCCGTCACTGTGCTTCAGGCGAGTTTAATAATTCTCTACTGTGCGGATAAATGCACGCAAGCTCTCGATAAGCACACAACTAATTTAAGACCTTTAGTGGGTACCTTTTCAATTATACACTCCTGGAAATGGAAAAAAGAACACATTGACACCGGTGTGTCAGACCCACCATACTTGCTCCGGACACTGCGAGAGGGCTGTACAAGCAATGATCACACGCACGGCACAGTGGACACACCAGGAACCGCGGTGTTGGCCGTCGAATGGCGCTAGCTGCGCAGCATTTGTGCACCGCCGCCGTCAGTGTCAGCCAGTTTGCCGTGGCATACGGAGCTCCATCGCAGTCTTTAACACTGATAGCATGCCGCGACAGCGTGGACGTGAACCGTATGTGCAGTTGACGGACTTTGAGCGAGGGCGTATAGTGGGCATGCGGGAGGCCGGGTGGACGTACCGCCGAATTGCTCAACACGTGGGGCGTGAGGTCTCCACAGTACATCGATGTTGTCGCCAGTGGTCGGCGGAAAGTGCACGTGCCCGTCGACCTGGGACCGGACCGCAGCGACGCACGGATGCACGCCAAGATCGTAGGATCCTACGCAGTGCCGTAGGGGACCGCACCGCCACTTCCCAGCAAATTAGGGACACTGTTGCTCCTGGGGTATCGGCGAGGACCATTCGCAACCGTCTCCATGAAGCTGGGCTACGGTCCCGCACACCGTTAGGCCGTCTTCCGCTCACGCCCCAACATCGTGCAGCCCGCCTCCAGTGGTGTCGCGACAGGCGTGAATGGAGGGACGAATGGAGACGTGTCGTCTTCAGCGATGAGAGTCGCTTCTGCCTTGGTGCCAATGATGGTCGTACGCGTGTTTGGCGCCGTGCAGGTGAGCGCCACAATCAGGACTGCATACGACCGTGGCACACAGGGCCAACACCCGGCATCATGGTGTGGGGAGCGATCTCCTACACTGGCCGTACACCACTGGTGATCGTCGAGGGGACACTGAATAGTGCACGGTACATCCAAACCGTCATCGAACCCATCGTTCTACCATTCCTAGACCGGCAAGGGAACTTGCTGTTCCAACAGGACAATGCACGTCTGCATGTATCCCGTGCCACCCAACGTGCTCTAGAAGGTGTACGTCAACTAGCCGGGCCAGCAAGATCTCCGGATCTGTCCCCCATTGAGCATGTTTGGGACTGGATGAAGCATCGTCTCACGCGGTCTGCACGTCCAGCACGAACGCTGGTCCAACTGAGGTGCCAGGTGGAAATGGCATGGCAAGCCGTTCCACAGGACTACATCCAGCATCTCTACGATCGTCTCCATGGGAGAATAGCAGCCTGCATTGCTGCGAAAGGTGGATATACACTGTACTAGTGCCGACATTGTGCATGCTCTGTTGCCTGTGTCTATGTGCCTGTGGTTCTGTCAGTGTGATCATGTGATGTACCTGACCCCAGGAATGTGTCAATAAAGTTTCCCCTTCCTGGGACAATGAATTCGCGGTGTTCTTATTTCAATTTCCAGGAGTGTATATTGATTTCCCGTGGGCCCTGCACGGAGACGAGAGTTGGCGAAATGTGGCTGACAATCCGACTAGTGTGACGTCACAAGTTCGTTGCAGAGCCGTACTTCTCGTGGACCCTGACAATTTACTATGTGACGTATTCAAATAGGTTAGTTGCGTATAGACGTTAGTCTTCTTTGAAAATTAGTTTCTTAGTATTTTACTATCCGGTTTTTCCTTTCCTTTTAAAACAAATCTTTTGGTAGTGACCTGGTAGTAAGTTGAAACTGGTAATGACTTGTGACTGAGGCCGGCCGGTGTGGCCGTGCGGTTCTAGGCGCTGCAGTCTGGAACCGCGTGACCGCTACGGTCGCAGGTTCGAATCCTGCCTCGGGCATGGATGTGTGTGATGTCCTTAGGTTAGTTAGGTTTAAGTAGTTCTAAGTTCTAGGGGACTGATGACCTCAGATGTTAAGTCCCATAGCGCTCAGAGCCATTTGAACCATTTTGTGACTGAGATACCCAGTTAGGGTATGACCTTGTTGTTCCATATGGAGCAGAAGATGATAGATTGATAGGGTTGCAACTTGACAGGATTTGTGAATATTAAAGTGAATAGTAAAGCTATTTCAATTTTGATTTTCTTAATTTACAAAACAGTTATTGTGAATGGCGATACCGTTTCCTCCAGAGCTGCCCTCTTTTACTTTCTCCTGCAAATCTTGGTTGACCAGGCTGAAGCACAGGGCGTCTATAACCTCGGTGTTGATGGAACATCAAACATTTAACGAGGATACGCAGACTCAGTGAAGAGCGCGGCCGATGACCACTAAGGTCGGGTTATAATAACGAGGGCGAAAGCGGGGGCGGGAATAACAGCCGCACTTCTCACCGGGAAGACGGAGGGGCGTGTCCCCACCGACAAACGCAGTAGTGCGTGGACGCGGCAACACACCACAGAACACACCAGCAGACTCACACCAAAGTAAGCCGCATTTGGCGCTAAAAGCGGCCTTCGATATAGGCCCAGCCACTAACAGCGCGAGCCGAACATTTTGCTCGGAAATAGCCGCCAGAACGGGTCGTTGCGGCAAGTAGCCGAAAGCTTTTGCAGGAAGATGAGCTGGGCGTTAAACAGGGGGCTTCTATGGGCGACCAAACAAACCAACACGTCGCAGACCGCAGATGGCCCCAGAAGTATTTCTTCAGAAAATACATCTGCTTTCAACATCGCAACATAATATAACTTTTCTAGATAGCGCTTATTTCGTGTTGTAACTACAGACATTACTACCTGTTCCCTGTTCACACCCATGGAAAGAATTATGTTTCCTCAGAAACGAAATGAAGATAGGCTACGATTTATAATCATTTGTATTTGTTAATTCGTTCCGAAGCATTAAACTAGGGAAAAGACATACCTAAATCTTCTTAGTTTGAGGATTATATGTAATACACACCGCCTCCAAAAAGGTGAAGCGCCCACAAGGGGTGTAGGAAACGAAATGAAACTACACGGGTTGAGACGGTAGGTAATGCTGTTGCAGTGATTACAAATTCGAGTCAAATTTACAAAGTACTTGGCAATACGAGCATAAGTGTCTTCTGACTGCTTACCTTTTTTGTCGGATAGTGCAAATATGACAAGGAAAAGATTAAACAAAATTGTTCGCTTTGTAGCTTTTTGTTTCATTGCAAGAATTCGTCACCATCATCACCACCACCTATTTAACACACGCTGCTGGATAAAGTCCTCACCCAGACATCACCTTCGATTACTGTTACCAGCGATAGGCTGGCGGTTGCCTCTGCTTGTTTTCCTATGTCATCTATCCATCTGCCGCCGCATCGTCGCCTCGTTCTTTTCCTGTTTCTGTCAATAAGGCAGAGAACTTCTCTGTTCCTGTTTCCAGTCATTCGCATGGCTGCGTTCCCGACCGCTTCCAGTTCGTTCTAATTGGTTGTATTCCTTCCTCTCCCCCAATAACTCCCATCACGCATCTCTACATAGTTCACTGAGCGCTCCTCACTTTTTGAATAGTTTTATGCATCCAAAGTTCATGTCTCACTGCCATATGTCAAAACTGGTGGTACACACTTGTTGGAAACTTTTTGCTGCAAGAGAACCATGTTGTACCCCTTGGAATTCAAGAAATCGTACGTAACTTATAGAAAAAGTGACATTAAAAATTAACGAACAATATTTTTAAACGTATAAAAATCAATAAACACTGATTTAGGAATATTTTGTGCAGTTACGTCGGATATCAATTACATGAAAGACAATCAAAGAGATGTAGATACAAGTAGACACATAAGAATCGCTGCCATTGTAAATAGAGTGTAACTAGCAACTCACAATCAGAATCGCTCTCTATTGATCTTCATTGCTCGTTTGGTTTTGATGTTGCTGCTCGTATGTCGTATCGAGCTACTTCTGTTTTAGTAGTTATAAGAGCGACTGTTCTTATCTGGACTTATAGGTCAGTATTGGAGTAAATGTATCCAGGCTATGTCTCATAATGCGCTGTAAGACAACATTGAGCATACATGAATTCATTTGTTAGACAATAACCTCCATTTGAAACTTGAGATTTTCCAGCAATTTAGCACAGCTGTTGCATAGGCTGAGGATTATCGCTGACCGCCATTTGATCAGCCATTACGCGGTCTTTTTAAATTTTAGTATATTTACAACCAACAGTGCACTCTAAGGAGCAACAAACGCATAAAATATGGAATAAATGACCCTGTCGAATATTTAAACACAAAAACTTTGATTTAGATACCAGAACTTGACGTAAGTATAAAGGGGTAAAACACCCGATCCTGGCATGACTGTATGAAACTGCATAAGTAATTGGCATTTAATTTCCAATTGTACAGATAGTGAGGAGAGTCATTTTACGACGATTATTGAAAATCATTTTATTGCCTCATAAGTAGGAGTGTTTTATATATATTACAGAATCGCATCACCCCTAGCCTGACTAATAAACTATTGCTGTAAGGTTCGACTTTTATGCAGGATGGCGCTCTACCCCGTATTGCTAGACGTGTGAAAGGTCTCTTGCGCACATCGTTTGGAGTGTCGCGTGCTTGGCCTCCAGGGTCATCAGACCTCAGTCCGTGTGATAATTGGCTGTGGGGTTACCTGAAGTCGCAAATCTACCGCGACCGTACGACCTCATTAGGGATGCTAAAAGACAACATCCAATGGCAATTCCTCACCATACCTACAGGTATGCTGTACAGTGCTGTTGTCCCTCGACTACAGGTGTTATTGATGGATGACAGCCTACCTACTGAGCGTTTGTTATAAATAGCATAGTCTTTGTTAAAAATCAAATGTTTGCTAATTATTGCTTTTGTATAGTATGAAGCACCATCTGTTAGACATTTTGTGCAATTCTTTTGGTTTAAATAAAACCCCATGTCATATCAAGCATGTATTTCTCTACGTACATTATCTAAAATTCTAAACTGCCGATTTTTTATGACTAATGCGACTCTGCCTGAAACATGTCATTCCCAACAAAAATGTCACATCATTCTTGTGCGAAACAGTATCCCTTTTCCGTTTGTGCAATTACTTTTTATATAACTAAAAATAAAATCTACAATACTGGCCATTAAAATTGCTACACCTCGAAGATGACGTGCTACAGACGCGAAATTTAACCGACAGGAAGAAGATACTGTGACATGCAAATGATTAGCTTTTCAGAGCATTCAGGCAAGGTTGGCGCCGGTGGCGACACCTACAACATGCTGACATGAGGAAAGTTTCCAACAAATTTCTCATACACAAACAGCAGTTGACCGGCGTTGCCTGGTGAAACGTTGTTGTGATACCCCGTGTAAGGAGGAGAAATGTTTACTTTGATAAAGACCGGATTGTAGCCTATCGCGATTGCGGTTTATCGTATCGCAACATGGTTGCTCGCGTTGGTCGAGATCCAATGACTGTTAGCAGAATATGGAATCGGTGAGTTCAGGAGGGTAATATGGAACGCCATGCTGGATCCCAACGGCCTCGTGTCACTACCAGTCGAAATCACAGGCATCTTATCCGATGGCTGTAACGGATTGTGCAGCCACGTCTCGATCCCTGAGTCAACAGATGGGGACGTTTGCAAGACAACAACCATCTGCACGAACAGTTCGACGACGTCTGCAGCAGCATGGACTATCTGCTCGGAGACCATGGCTGCGGTTACCCTTGACGCTGCATCACAGACAGGAGCGCCTGCGATGGTGTACTCAACGACGAACCTGAGTGCACGAATGGCAAAACGTCATTTTTTCGGATGAATCTAGGTTCTGTTTACAGCATCATGATGGTCGTAGCCGTGTTTGGCTACATCGCGGTGAACGCACATTGGAAGTGTATCACCCGGCGTGATGGTATGGGGTGCCATTGGTTACACGTCTCGGTCACCTCTTGTTCC
The DNA here is from genome assembly GCF_021461395.2 of Schistocerca americana. Classification (NCBI taxonomy): domain Eukaryota; kingdom Metazoa; phylum Arthropoda; class Insecta; order Orthoptera; family Acrididae; genus Schistocerca; species Schistocerca americana. The sequence continues at coordinate 663,195,870 of NC_060122.1, forward strand.
CATTCACGGCACTTTGAACAGTGGACGTTACATTTCAGATGTGTTACGACCCGTGGCTCTACCCTTCATTCGATCCCTGCGAAACCCTACATTTCAGCAGGATAATGCACGACCGCATGTTGCAGGTCCTGAACGGGTCTTTCTGGATACGGAAAATGTTCGACTGCTGCCCTGGCCAGCACATTCTCCAGATCTCTCACCAATTGAAAACGTTTGGTCAATGGTGGCCGAGCAACTGGCTCGTCACAATACGCCAGTCACTACTCTTGATGAACTGTGATATCGTGTTGGAGCTGCATGGGCTGCTGTACCTGTAGACGCCATCCAAGCTCTGTTTGACTCAATGCCCAGGCGTATCAAGGCCGTTATGACGGCCAGAGGTGGTTGTTCTGGGTACTGATTTCTCAGGATCTATGCACCCAAATTGCGTGAAAATGTAATCAGATGTCAGTTATAGTATAATATATTTGTCCAATGAATACCCGTTTAGCATCTGCATTTCTTCTTAGTGTAGCAATTTTGATGGCCAGTTGTGTATTTGACAGCTGAGTCATTAGTATACGAATTTAATATTATTAAAGCTGGGCATCAATAAATAGAAATTTTTTATGTAGAACATGATAAAACTTGTGGTTGAAAGATTAAAAGCACCGGCTTCCGAGCTGTTATATGTAATTCAATTCAAAACTAGTTCAAATGAAATTCAATTGATATGAAAATGGTTCCCTTGCTAATCAACGCACGTATGTGAATAGATGCGTCTCACCGAGCTCTTTAATTTGGATTGTCCTCTACTTCTGTGCCTTAAACCCTCGAGACCTAATTAGTTTTATACTTAATCACCACTACATAAAGTGTTTTTTCTGGATAATGTTTTAAATGTTAGTTCAAAATATTTGTTCTGAGTTTGAACATGATTAATTTGCTACGCTGTTTCCGCTGGCATATCGTGTTTCTCTGTACTTACTTTGAAAGCTGCGATGCAAACAGATAATCAAAACCACTTGATAATGTCATTATACCGTGCATTCAAAATCGCAGCACGTAGCGACTTCCGGCAGCGGCTACTTTCAACTATCGAGAGGACCACGCTGTCACTCGACACCAACCTGCGCCGTGCGAGTCTCGTCTTGTCCGGGAACTGACAGCATGATAGTCAGGATTCTTATATGCGTACCTTTTTTTTTTTTTTTTTTACTTTACGCGCTGTGATATGAGATGCCCTACAATTCTATAGAGCCATCTATGGCTGCTCAGATAACTGGGCAAAATTATTCTATTGTGAATAGCGGTACATGCTATCAGTTACACTGCTCGACAAAAAAAGTCAAGAACACAGAAGAAATCGTCGGATTTCCATGTAAATTCGTACACGTACACGTTAGTGGTGAGTATGTAATTGATTACAGTTGCAGTTTTCTGTGACAGGTATAACGGCCAACAGAGGGCATTTGTGTTGTCCATGTTTAGTGTTGTTGGCAAGCCTCGTAGGGACTATAAGAGGCGTGAACAGGGTCTGATGTTGAAGGTTAGGTGTGACAAACATCGAGGCCGGCCGGGGTGGCCGAGCGGTTCTAGGCGCTACAGTCTGGAACCGCGCGACCGCTACGGTCGCAGGTTCGAATCCTGCCTCGCGCATGGATCTGTGTGATGTCCTTAGGTTAGTTAGGTTTAAGTAGTTCTAAGTTCTAGGGGACTGATGACCTTAGAAGTTAAGTCCCATAGTACTCAGAGCCATTTGAACCACAAACATCGAGACGCCGTGCTCTCATTTGAGGCAGCGTTATCAGCACCTTACATAGTTTGAACGCAGCGAGTCATTGTGGGTCTCGATTTAGCCAGCTGATCGAATAGTGCAATATCCAGATCTGTGGGGCATTCAGAAGTGACAGTAAATCCAGTACTGGACTGAGGGCAGGCATGTTCGTCGTAGAGGTTCCTATCGATAAAAAAAAAAGGTTTAAGTGGCTCTGAGCACTATGGGACTTAACATCTGAGATCATCAGTCCCCTAGAACTTAGAACTACTTAAGCACAACTAACCCAAGGACATCACACAGATCCATGCCCGAGGCAGGATTCGAACCTGCGACCGTAGCTGTCGCGCGGTTCCAGACTGAAGCGCCTAGAACCGCTCGGCCACACCGGCCGGCCCTATCGATCACGCCTGACCACCACAAGGGATGATCACGGTATTGTGTACCAAGCACATCATGAACTCTCAATATCTGCGCCTGCCATCCGAATGCACGTAATAGACTGCCTGTAACGTTCTGTGTGATCACACAGCATTGGTGAGGGACCAGCAGCAGCTGGGCTAGGGAAGTGGTGTCCCATGCGTAGGCTGTCGCACACACCACAACACAAGTGGCTGCGTCTAGACAGGTGCTGCGGGAAACGTGGACTGTGATGACTGGCGTCACTTCGGTTCCAGCTATGAAGCGTGATTCCGCATCAGCGAGTATGGCGAACACCTGGGGGAGGTCCCGTTCGCCAATTTTTTGGAGAAATGTAGCGGCGTTACTCCTGGCGTCACGGTTTGGGGAGTCATCAGGTATGCCTTCAGGTCACTGTTACTAGTGGCTGAGGAAACTCTGAGGAAGCAACGGAACGTCATGGGCAACCTGCGTCCTCATGTGTTACAGCTCATATGGAAGTTGGGTTGGGTTGTTTGGGGAGGGAGACCAGTCAGCGAGGACATCGGTCTCATCGGATTAGAGAAGGACGGGGAAGGAAGTCGGCCGTGCCCTTTCAAAGGAACCATCCCGGCATTTGCCTGGAGTGATTTAGGGAAATCACGGAAAACCTAAATCAGGATGGCCGGACGCGGGATTGAACCGTCGTCCTCCCGAATGCGAATCCAGTGTCTAACCACTGCGCCACCTCGCTCTGTATCCATATGGAAGTATCGTTGGGTCGTGTTTCAAGAGGAGAATGCTCATCCACACATGAAACGTGTCTTTGCACTGTTTCCTTGATGTTGAGATACTCCCGTGTCCAGAAAGGTGCCCAGATCTGTCCCCAGTTCAGATATCTACTCCGTCTGAGTGTCAATATCCGAGACATCAAGGACCGGTCACAACTGTTGTGAGTTAGCAAGCCTCGGTATGGGACACGAGGGCTTTACGATACCCTTCTCAGCCGAATTTGCACCTCATCTGATGCAGAAGTGATGCAACGCCGCACTGATTATTGGACTTATAATACCGAATTCTTTGGAAATTTGATTCGATTTTGTAATCAGTCAGTTAACTTTACATACTATCACAAAACATGTAGTTTCATTTCGAATCCTCTTCCCCTTCTCGGTGTCAGTTTTTCTGCCAACGTCCATTTATCATAGACCATACTTACTAAGTTTCTATCCTGAAGCAGAATAATAAGTGTATCGAGCAAAATGACGTTTAGCTACCAGGGAAATATTTATCAACATGGTTGTCTTTTCTGGATCTTTGTTCGTTACAAAGACGACAGTACGTCTATTTTTATATAGCATCACTCTCCGCAACACCTTTTCAAAAACACCCCACGTATCCCGTAAACACAACATTTAACTTAATAAGAAACAGAGACGAAATCATTAATACTATTTTGTAGTACTGTAATCCATCGTGGGCACAAAAGCAGACAGAACATTCAAAGGTGCTGAAAGTGGTGACCATAGCGCACGCGTCAGATGAAAGAATTCGTCGTTGCTCAAAGTGTCGCCCGTTAAAGCGAATTACATTCAAGCACAATAAGTTCCTACATGTTCGCTGAAGTTGTTGGAATATCGTAATAGGCAGCGTCTTTTACGCACCTCCAAAGAATTAAATCCAGAGGAGTTACGTCAGATGACTGAGCAGTCCAGTCCACTGTTTCTCCACAACCAATCCATATCGAACGAGGTGGCGCAGTGGTTAGCGCACTGGAATCGTATTCGGGAAGAGGGCGGTTCAATCCCGCGTCCGGCCATTCTGATTTCTGTTTTCTGTGATTTCCTTAAATCGCTCCAGGCAAATCCCGGGATGGTTCCTTTGAAAGGGCACGGCCGACTTCCTTCCCAGTCCTTCCCTAATCCGTTGAGACCGATGACCTCGCTGTTGGGTCTCTTCCTCCAAACAACCCAACAACCAATCCATGTGACAGGATGCCTTCGGGATAGAACACGAAGTGGTGTGAAGCTTTTTATGACGGACGTCTATCGTGTTGGTACCACATAACTGAATGTGGTCGAATAAAAGCAGGTGATGTTGAGGGAATGAGATTAGAAAATGAGACACTTAAAGTAGTATGTGAGTTTTGCTATTCGAACAGCAAAATAACTCATGATGGCAGAGGTACAGAGGATATAGAATGTAGATTGGCAATGGAAAGAAAAACGTTTCTGAATAAGAGAAACTGTTAACACCTAGAATAGATTTACGTATCAGAAAGTCTTTTCTGAAAGTATTTGTATGGAACGTAGCCACATATGGAAACGAAACATGGACAATAAACAGTTTACACAAGAAGAGAACAGAAGAGTTTGAAATGTAGTGCTGAGATTAGATGGGTGGACCACGTAAACAATGAAGAGGTACTGAACAGAACTGTGGAGAAAAGGAATTTGTGGTACAACCTGACTACAATAAGGGGTCGGTTGGTAACAGACATTCTGAGGCATCAAGGGATCACCAACTTAGTACTGGAAGAAACTGTGGGGGGTAAAACTTGTGGAGAGAGACCAAGAGATGAATGCACTAAGCAGATTCAGAGGGCTGTAGCTTGCAGTAGTTACTCGGAAATGGTAACACACATTCTGAGATATCAAGAGATCACCAATTTAGTACTGGAAGGAAATTGTCGAGGGAGACCAAGAGATGAATATACTAAGCAGATTCAGAGGGATGTAGCTTGCAGCAGTTACTCGGAAGTGAAGTGGTTTGCACAGGTTGGAGCAGCATGGAGAACTGCATCAAACCAGTCTTATAACTGAAGACAACAACAACAACCACATACGCATTCTGGTCCTTTACTTCACTTTATCCAGAATACGAAGGATCCATATGAGAGAGCTGACATATGCCCTACCGTTTAGGTTATCACTAATAATATAAGGGCCAGTAGTTGTAATATCAAGCATCCTACAGCATACGTTAACTCTCCATTGCCCACGATATTCCACTTGTCTAAGACATCGTGGGTTTTCCCAGGACCAATAATGCCTATCCATGGTTGTTTGCCTATCCTCTGTTTGAGAAGGAACATTCATCGATCGAAAGAACAGCGGAAAAATAGTTCTGTTTGGGAGGGGCGATTGGTTTGCGACTGAGAAAGACTGTACCGGAGTCCAGAAATTATTCCCAAGCTACTCTTTGTGTAAGTGTATGTGACAAAGACGGAACTGGTGACGTATTAGAATGAGACGTACACTGGTTTTAGGAATGCCAATCTCCTGTTCCAGCTCTCGTGTTAGTTAGTTACGTATTCCATAGATCATTTGAACAATATTTTTTATCGAAACGAAGTAGAACATGTCAGTTTACAGGATATGTAAACCTAATTAGTGTTAACAGTAATCAACACATGTTTTGGCCTACTCATGTAACTACATTTAGAAATTAGTTTTTTTTTATTAACGAGCTACCAGTTCTAATATAGAAATTCGTCCATGAAATGTAAGTAGTTATCCATTGTTTTAAGTTAGATTTAAAAATTGTTTTTCTATCTGTCGGACACTGTTCACGTGAGGATCCATTGAAACAGAACAAAAAATAGTAACTTCGTCAGCTTCGTCTGTGCGAATTATATAACGACTGTGTTGTCTTGGGTTAAAAAATGTCTTCTGGCGAAGGGTCACAACAAGACTAGAAAACGTCCGTCGGGGAGATGGTTCTTACCGGAATATCGCTCTCTGCAGATTTTCTTTTCCTGAGTAGCACTATGCCTACCCTCCACCACAACAAAGTAAAAGTAATGGTAACGCAATTTTTAATCAAAGACTGCCCTGACCGTACAAAACATATCATTTAAAAGAACTATAGCACTGTACTACAAGTTCTCTTATTGTAAATAAGGAAATATTGTCATTTTTGCCGCTTTCCGACATTCCTTAGTTGCTTCAAAATTTATGAAGGTGTGTTCGTCTTTGCAACTAAAGGACAGGCAGTTTATTTTTTTGCCACACGCGTTTCACTTCTTTTGTTTATGAAGCATCTTCAGTTGCTTGAAATACTTATTTGTTTTATAATACATAATAAATGCATTGTGTAGTAGTTACAAGTATGTTACTATGTTACGTTTTCTCACGGTTTTCTCCCTTGTTTCAGTTTAGAAATAACTTTTGCAGCACAAATTTGATGAGTTTAAATTAAACATTTTGAGTGATGATTTACAGTGCTGCTGTCCTACGTCTGTGGTCCCAAAGATGCGTTTACTCGGTCCTCATACTTCAGACCTCGTGATGACTGGGTGTTGTGTGATGTCCTTAGGTTAGTTAGATTTAAGTAGTTCTAAGTTCTAGGGGACTGATGACCATAGATGTTAAGTCCCATAGTAATCAGAGCCATTTGAACCATTTTTTCATACTTCAGATGGCGGTTTCTGGCGTTTTTTCACACACACACACTTATTACAATGCTCAGCACGCACTTATCATTGTGTGTTGAACGTATGTGTATTTACAGTATTAGTACAGTAACGGGGTACCCTCGGCTTCCAAAAACCGAGGTAAAAGGTTTTATTTTGTTGTCTTGTGCATGTAGTTGAGAGTACGTTGAATCCACGTTTTTGACCTCAGAGACGCTCGGGACAACTTTTTGTGGCCAAAAACCCAAGAAATGTTGGCATTTTTCATATTTTCGCCTATGACTCGGAAAATATGCACCCCATTGAAAATTTTACCCTTACCAAAATGAAAGAGCATTAAATTTTGCGTTGAGTTACCTACTTACATGTCAAAGTCGGTTCAGCCGTTTGGCCGCAATCAGTTGTCAAAGTTGGGTCATTTATAACAACTTGGCTAAAAACTCATCTCCAACACATCTAACTCAGAAACGGCTGCTCCAAATGAAAAATGTCAAGTTACCAAAAGTATAGAGCATGAAATTTCAAGTTACAAGCATCTACTTTTTCAGTTTTAGGTAGTATTAAGAGTTCACACACTTGAAAGCCAAAGTAATTCAATTTTTTTAAGTCAAAGTTATTCAATGAAATGAAGTTTCCAGTGCGAAGACGGCTCCCTAATGAACACTTACGTTCACTATATATATCTTTTTTATTTTCTTCATTGATGTGCATTTTTATTCATTTTTATACAAGCCTTTGCTGGTAAGAGTGGGTTGCCAAGATGAAAACCAAGTGCATAGTATTGCGCAGTATATATTTAAGTGAGAGTAATATGAAAACTTGTTCAAATGAACCAATATAAGGGCATGACAATATTTAGAAAAATAATTTAAATATTAGAGATTCACATTTTATTTAATTTCTATTCCACCGAGATCGTTTGACATACTGGGGCAGGTCTCGGTTCAGCATCCGCTCTTCAGGATCCATTGCGGCACCTTCACCAACTTCCTCGTCCTGGAACGTATCTTCGATCTCGTTGGCGAGCTCAGTTTCTGGGGCGTTCTTGCAAGATAAGCCACAACATTCTTTGCGTCCAGGAGCAGTTCAGCCCAGATATGCGGCATCCACATCTTGCTGTGCATCCTGTTTTGCATGCGCACGGAACCATCTTCATCAGCGCGTGTGGTGCCGCATCTTTCGTCATCGCCACGGGAAACAAGCTTGATAAGTGTCTCCTCTATCCCTACTGGCATGGATTAGTCTTCTTCCCCAGTCAAAATAGCACTTGACGGTAGGATAGCAGCGAGTGCCATCTTGCTGCATCTGATGTTGGCGGTAGCCTTTCAATTTTGAAAGATTTTCTCGGGGCAGGCTTTACAAAAAGCTCGTAACAGCGCCGATGCAAACACACAGCTGGAATTACGTATAGTGCTAACATCAATCGCTCCCCTGCCTGTGTAATTACGTTTTTCAAATTCAGGGTTTAACTAATTCAACAGCTTGCACTGTGAGGTGTGGCTGTTGCTCCATAAGGTTTAGTAATTTCACTTTTCCTTGGCCAAAAAAAAGAGGATGTATCATATCCTATGAAGGCGTGGTTGAAAGAATTACTAGAGTATACATTGCTGCTAACTTCCCTCTGGAAGTATAAGCTGTTGAAGTTGTTTCCCAGATCCGTTAAGAGAACAAGCAAGTCAACGCCCTCTTCCACGATTGTCACAGTGTCAGACTCAGCAGCCTGGGATGTAGCTGTTCCTACAATCAATGAATCTGCATCTTCTTCTACCTGTAGCGCTTGAATACTTCCATCCTCAAATCCCCGCATGAGCATCAAAATCAAGCATTTCTTATTGGTCTAATTTGCGAGAAAACTTCTCCTGTGCGACCGCGACATTTGTATCTTAATTGAAAATGGTATCTGATGAAGAAACCTGGCCTTTTTAAAAGGTGAGATCTTTCAGGAGACTTCGTTCCCCTCTGCGAAGCATCGCTTGGGTAGCCATCGAATATAACTGTGATGTCGGATACGCAGTGCGTTCTCAAATAGGTTTAATATTTCATACAGATGGCTCCATACTTTTCTTTGATGTGCCAAACAACCTTATGGAGAAGGTGACGACCATCCATCACAAAACTTTTTATTTTGGGCACTTCGTTCTGTTGGAGAGGTGTGAATGCATCACGGAGACATGATTTTGTACCCTTACTGAGACAGTCTTCTGTGAACAACGACATGGGGTATAGGGAAATTTCAAATGAGAAAGATAACTCCAAGTCTTTATCAGATTGCTTGATAACACACGGTCTGTGAAACAATGTTCATTGGATTATGGTAGGAATCCACTTCTTCCCTGCCCTGAGAGCTGTAGTGCAGGATGCAACTTGAGGTTGTAACAAACATTCTAATATTGTGCGAGTCCAGTCATCACCTCGCCTTTCAGCTACCCCAATAACAGTATTTCTTAATTCATGTTTCACCACTTTACGAACAACATTTTGCTTTGCAGAGGAAACTCTGCTATATGTCTTTTACATACCGTAAATTCCCCGCCACAATAAAAGCGGTATTTATTAAAGTCAAATACCTTCCTGTATGGTTGAAGATTAGACGTTGACGGTGCAGGGTCTTTTGTCAAAAACGATCTAATCAGTTTTGGGTTATTGTACTTGATACGCCCGCTAAACCCGCAGGGCAGAACAGGTGATTAGGATTGTGGAAGGTCCAAATAAGGTGGCGGTCAGTTTCATTTCAAAATTGTAATTTATTGTAATTTAATAACACATTTAAACCAAAACGGCACGTAGCCGAAATTTTACAACTGCGAGTTTCAAAATCCAATTCTTTAGCAGCTGAAGGCCTCCAAACAATAAATCTTAAAAAATTTCCAGCGACTAAAGACACGCAGTTAAAACTGCAAATACAGTAATTATATAGTATAGTATTATATTATATATCACAGCTAGGCTTAAAAGGACGGTATAGACAACGGCACTCAGACACCTCCAAGAGGGGGTGGGGGTGGGCCTGCCCTCTAAACATCAAAGTTCACTTTGGTGAGACAGGTGGTGGGCCCAGCTACACTTGATCTGTCGGTAACCCAACCAAGAGACAGTCACGGACATACCGACCAAACGACTTGCTGGCCAACTCAAAGACCAAACTGTTACGGACGTGATTATCCACAATGAAATATGTATTAAGCTGTCAAAACTACACACCATGTTGGACAGCGACAACAGGTGAGGAAAGGACACTGCCTGGAATTACATTAGTGGCCAGGGCAGGTAACCAGAACACTAACCGCCACAAGGCAGATAATTCCGCTGGTACACTTGAATTTGAAATAAGGTAATATAGTTAACTCTACCCTAAAAGAGCACTCCCTGAATTTACGTCAGTGGCCAGGGCAGGTAACCAGAACACTAACGGCCACAAGGTAGAAAATTCCGCTGGTGCACTTGAATTTTAGTGAACCAATATAGATAATTCCACAGCATGGCGACTCGATTTCACCTCTACAAACACTCGGTGTTGCTCACAGGAAAAGCTCCCCAACAGCGAACCACCGAACGACACAACATGAACGGACGTAGCTGGAGTACTTACGACACCACTCAACTTTGACGTCCTGGGTCGGTGAGCCACGAAGCTCGTAGCGATAGGACAGCTCCACACACGCTCCGACGCTGCGCAGGGACCGCCAGCGGACCCAGCCGACTGCGCCGCACGGAGATATCCTCCCTCGTCCGCGCCAACCGACCGACTCCCCTCAGAATGCCAACAACATCTAAAATAGTCGTCAGTGGAAAACGCCAACTACACACGCAACCTGACAAACACTTGCACGAAGACCTGAACGATACGCAACAGTAACAAAGCACACACGAAGACAAATCGGGAGTCGATGCACACACACACAGCCGACTCATGAACGATCGGCGAGTCAAAACGCGTCGTCCGGTAGGACGACCGACCAACGATCCACCAAGACCGTGGTCTGGCTCAAGTGGTGCGTGGCGGCAATGGTCGGGCGAGCCAAGTCGACGCAGACCTCACTGTTCCAACCCGACTGCGCTAGTGCCGCATTGCAACTCCACGACTGGCAGTTCCAGACTGCGCTCGAGACGCTTTCCAATTGACTCTTTCCAACGCTCGAGACGCTTTCCAACGAACTCGCTACCCGAACTAGCTTACGACAGACAACGACCGGGAAGTAGTAGCAGTCGAGCAAAGACATTACGAGAGGGGATATATTGATAACGCTGCTAGCACTGCTCACGGCCAGGCAAAGCAGCAACTCAGTGACACAAGTAATTTTAATTAACGTAGTGAGGTGGAAGTACATTAAAAACAGGTTGTAAAATACATGATGGCGGGAACATGAGCGACGCACGGATCAATGCTTCTTCTGACATGCTCTAGGCACTTCAGCTTCAGCCAGACCAGTTAATAACTTACGATGTGCTGTGATTTACCTATTCTCGCTGGATTGAAGTAGCTTTTCTAATCCTTTCTGTTTCCCTTTAACCACATCACCATCTGCCAAATTGCCGTCGCATATAAAACTCACCTCCGTACTATCTGGAGCACTCATTTTAAATGCACTGGACGCACAACGGAAGTAAATTCAAACGATAAAACGAGAATTTGTAAGACACAAGGAGTTTTGAATGCGTCGCTCTCACAACACATGAAGACTGTGTGCGGCTAGCAATGGAAATAAGAACAAAGGAATGGAGGGGATGGCACCCTGGGCTGTTCACGAATATCAATCGATGGAGATCTATAGATGCCTCTACACCCGAATGTGGGGCAGATTTATGTCTTCCTACTTGAAATTACATTTTATTGAAGAGCTTTGACTTAAAAAACAACAAAATTGAATTATTTCCGTTTTCAGGTTATGAACACTAAATAGTTCACAAAAATGAAAAGCTAGATGCTTTTCTAACATGAAATTTCATGCTCTGTAACTTTGATATTTTGACTTTTTCATTTGGAATAGCTACTTTTGAGTTACAGGCGTTGGAGTAGACTTCTTAGCCAAGTTGATAAAAATGACCCAACTCTGCTCTTTCGTACTGGTGATGGTATATTTTTAGTAGGACACACATTTTCCGGGTAATAGGGAAAAATCTGAAAAAAATTCCAAAATTTCTTGGCTTTTTTTGTCACAAAAATTATCCTGAGGATTTTGAAGGTCCAAAACTTGCATCCTATGTGCTCTCAACTATATACATCAGATAAAGAAAATAAAGCTACCTTATTTTTTGGAAGCAAAGAACCTTTTGTAACGCTGATACTGGCCTATATGCAGTGCGCAGTGTTGCCAACTGTCCCTGTGTGTTTATCTTTCGTCTTTTGTTTGTGTTGTGTATGTAGTTTTATATTTGTTCATTTGTTTTTTGGGCATGTTTTGTTATGTGTTATTCTTCTTGTGTGTGTGTGTGTGTGTGTGTGTGTGTGTGTGTGTGTGTGTGTGTGTGTGTTAAGGAGAGAGAGGGAGAGAGAGATTCATTAATCATTTACTCTGGTTAGGTTTCATATTTCTATTTGTTATGGTTTTAGTGGTTAACATGATCAACGAGTTACTGTTTATATTGATTTAGTCATTAATTACATTCTGTCTCATTGCAAGGGCTCTTTGTATATGAAATTTTTCGTGTAATGAAATTACTGTTCTTCTTACTTACGTTCTCCATAGATGAGTAGCATTTCTGCCTTTCGTTCATTGGTGTCCATTGTCCTCACACAAACCTTCAACTGGAGATGCTTGACTGACTGAGCTATGTGTACTTTCCTTGTGATTCCATTTCTTTACTGCCCACTCCAGCAAGTGGGAGAGTTACGTTGAAAGGGTACAGTACCACCCGACATTGAAAATAGGTACAACATTCTTCGTTACTCTTGTCAGAACAACATATTTTTTGTAGTAATAACTCAAGTTCACTTAATACACCGAAGCCGGATACCAGTGTAGGTAGGAAGGACAGTTTATTTATTTAATTGATCACATGTGCACTCCCACAAAATAAATCCCTATATCCAATTTGGTGAGATCTGTGAAATGAATGAATGTATGGTCGTCTGCTAACCGCAGATAGTGAATGTGAATATATGATCATCTTTGAGACGGTCCTTTGGTCACCTTTGGTGGAACCAAAGAGACGAAATTTACCGGAGCTTTGAGCGCCTGAAATGTGGCTGACCAATACGGTAGCAAGATGCTCCCCCACTTCGGCAGAGGTGCGAGATGACCTGAAGAACGGCCATGTTTCGGCACTCTGCCGCTGGATCTTGTGTTGGTAAGACCTGTCTTAGGTGTGCTCCGTAAAGACAAAAGAGAGGAGAGAATGGTATGCATGTGGAATACTTAAGAGTAGTTTGGAATAATAATTTCTCTATTTCAGGAACTTTTGTGGGGAGAATTAAATGTCAGGCAGGTAATATTAAGGGGATCATAGTAAACATCGGAAGTGACCAACGGTTACAATGGAACCACGTGTAGCAATAAGTTGAAATACTTCCGTGTGCTTAAGTTAAGCTGAATAACTAGCGTGTGTACTATAAGTTGAAATATTTAAGAAATGGCGTGTGCAGGACTTGAAATTAGAGACGAGTACTTCCACGTGGCGAGTACTGTGTGAGTCTCAATCTGTGTATGAGACAAAGGATAAAGAGAAGTACTCGTCCATGGTATCAGTTGAGGACTCGCGTGTGTGACGAATATGTTCTTAATATTACTTTGCGTGTTATGTTTCCGCGTGACGCTTGATTCAAACTATAATACTCTTAGAGTGAGTCAGCCGTCCATCCAGCAACGCCACTTGGCTTGCATTGCACAGGAACACGTGCATATACCCTCCAGAGTTCATAGTAGGAAAGAAAAATTACGAAGTGGGGCAGTGTCATGTGAAACTGGGATGAATACTAATTGAAGTGGGAAAGCTGAAAGTGAAGTGATTATAACGTTGTGACTATTCCTTGTGTTGTATTCCATGTTGCCAGTGTGGTGTATTTCATGTAATTTAAGTATGTGTGGTTTGCATGGGAGAGTAGCAAGATAGATTCAGACGCAGTGGGTTATGCATGTTCCTTTTTGTACCGCTCGGTCTGGAGGAAATTTTTGTGATGATGGGTGTGAGAGTCGAAGTGTGAGATATAGCAAAAGATCCACCATCCTATCCAGAAAGTGCACTGTAGTGTTAAATAATTACGAGACCATAAGATAGAGAATCACCAATGTAAAGCCATGCCCACTGGGCGGAGTTTCTAATCTGCAGTTGTTGTAGAAAATGTAATAGTGTGTTTAGGTTATGGAATTTATCAGAATAAAAAAGATAGTGAAAAGAAAAAGATTGGTGGCCTTTTCCTTCGAATAGTATGTTGTCATGATATCCAGAATTTATAATGTGTGCGCCATTCTTATTCAGTGCGAAGGCAATGTGTTGATCAAAGCCGCTGGGTAAGAAAGAAAATGTGGTATTGCCAGTGCGTAGTGAACAGTCAGAGTTGTATAAATTACTAATAGTCAGTCTGCGTTATCCGTTTCCGTTGCGTAATATTCAAACAGGAGAATAATTTGTAACTTAATTGTGAGTACTAGAGCTCATGTTACTCGATAAAAAAAGAATGAATCCACTCGCTTGGCAGACCACTCATTTTGCAGGCGTGACTGCTTGATGGCAGCCGGCCGGTGTGGCCGTGCGGTTAAAGGAGCTTCAGTCTGGAACCGCGTGACCGCTACGGTCGCAGGTTCGAATCCTGCCTCGGGCATGGATGTGTGTGATGTCCTTAGGTTAGTTAGGTTTGATTAGTTCTAAGTTCTAGGTGACTGATGACCTCAGAAGTTAAGTCGCATAGTGCTCAGAGCCATTTGAACCATTTTGAGCTGGATGCCACAGTATGAGCAAGGCAAGTGGGTGCCTCTCAACGTTATCCCTGCTACCTGCACTGTGTGCTAATACAGGAGAGCAAAAGTCAGTTCTGTGTTCTGTTTTAATAACGCCATGTTTACATGAATGTTATACTGTGATACTTTTTGAACAGGACTTGTGGGGAGGAAGTGGATTACCGAATAAAAGAATAGAGTGATATTTAAAAAAAAAAGTCGCACTGCTGTTCAAATCTTTGTAACAAAGGAAGTTACAAGAAAGCAAAACATACATTACTCCTGTTTTGTTTCTGGACAAAAAGCTATTTGGGATGGTCATTTTGTCAAGTGGTCAATCGAACATTGTCGCACATTCAAATTACTTTTAGTTGCGGTGTCAGGCAAAGCTGGAGCTCATGGTTAGAGGAGAGTTTCCGCACTAGCCTTTAATGTGATAAGTACGTGAAACTGATAAATACTTGATTTTTATTAACGAGAAATATCAAGAAGACAATCTGTACGGGAAAGATTCTCACACCTGTACTATAAACCGTCCAAGACGAGTAAGTACGTGAAGATTCACTTATTGACGAAAATAGAGGCGTCGGCAGCATTTTTCGCGGCACTAAGGTAAGTCGTTGGACTGCTACAGTTCAGATAGAAGAACTTACTCAGTTTGTCCAAAAATGGCTCTGAGCGCTATGGGACTTAACATCTGAGGTCATCAGTCCTATAGAACTTAGAACTACTTAAACCTAACTAACCTAAGGACATCACACATATCCATGCCTGTGGCAGGATTCGAACCTGCGACCGTAGCGGTCGCGCGGTTCCAAATTGAAGCGCCTAGGAAGGATCGGCCACACCGGCCGGCTTACTCAGTTCGTGCGAGGGGTTTTCAATAAGAGATGCAACACTTTTTTTCTCGACTAATTTCGATTGGAAAAATGAGGATTTCGTTGTGGGACATACGGAATGTTCTCGCTTGAGCGCCTATAGTTTCATGAAGTTCCGATGCATGGCGGCGCTGTAAGTAGTCTTCAAATGGCGTCTATAACGAGGATGCGTTCCAAGTAGAGAGCTGTCACTGAGTTTCCTTCGAAGAAAAACTAGACCATAGCAGATATTCATAGGGATTTCCAGAATGTCTATGGAGACCTGACGGCGAACAAAAGCATGATGAGTTGGACGAGACCTCTGTCACATCACAACAAGGTCACGAAAACCTGTCCAATCTCCTGCTTGTCGGCCGGCAGTACACAGCTACGGCTTCTGCAACGTTGGATCGTCCCGACAATCTCATTAGAGGTTAGCGACGGATCACAATCAAACATTTCGATACTCTACTGGACTTCTGTGTTGGTAGTACGGCACAATCGTTCATCAGTTGGGGTACCGTACTCAAAGGTGTGTGTCCGTTGGGTTCCCTGCCGCGTCGCTCAGAACCACCAGACCACCCCTCGTCTGAAGAAAAAGTGCAAAACCTCACCCTCATACAATAAATTCATGGAGATGGTCTTCTGGAATTCTGAAGGGGTTATTCTGTTTGATGTCCTCCCTCAGGGTCCATCTGAAGTGTACTGCACTACGCTCAGGAAATTGAAGAAACGACTTCAGCGTTTTCTTTGCCCAAAAAATGCAAACGAATTTCTGCTTCTCCACAACACAAGGCCTTACATAATTCCGCGCACCTGAGAGGAGCTTCAAAGCTTCACCGGACTCTTCATCACCCTACAGCCTGGATCTCACACCTGACTTTCATCTGTTTGGTGCAGTGATGGTTGCACTGCAGGGAAGTAATACGTGAATGATAAGGATGTTATTGACGCAGCAAGACGTTGGCTTCGACGTCGACCAATAGAGTGTTAGTATGCGGGCATACAGGCCCTCACCGTAAGGTGGCGTAAGCCGTCGCATTGAACTGAGAGTCTGTTGAAGAATAGGGTTTTGTAGTCAAAAGAGTGGGGAATAATATGGTGTATTGGAATCCTCAATAAAACCAACCAGCTTTCAGAAAAAAACGTGTTGCTTTACTTATCGAAGGCCCCTCGCCCCCAATTATAGACGCTTAATCTCAAAATAAGAGTGACTGCAGTAACCAATAACTTATTCGTAACGTGAGCATAGTTTCGCCCTGCCTGAAATCTGTTGCTCTGTCCTTTAAAGTAGCAAAAAGTTTGAGCCATTATTATTGTTTTCTTACGATCAGATAAATTTCTTAACTGAAGAAACGTTGCATATTTGATGGCTGAAAAATAATAACCAGAATCGTCATGCGTTGCATCTGGGAGACTGAAATTAAGATTTGTTTTAGGGAAAAATATGCAGTTAGAATTCACTGACATTTATCCTGATAACCATTTTGTGTGTTCATTGCTGTGTGACTGTGAGCATGTCAATGAGGTGTATTTGTGCTGACGTGAATGCATGAGTAAATGTGTTCGAGCCCTTCGTTCTGATTGCTGTGTTTCTTTTGTTGAAATTATTGCTGAGTCAAGTGAGATTCGGCGTTGTGAACCAGCGTTGTAATACATGTGCTTATTGAATATTATTTTTAAGAAAGTGCTTCACTAAACTTATATTTCGTTTTCTTTTATGTCTAAATGTTTTTGTGTGCTTATGTTTTGAACGGGACAGTTTTATAAAATCTCTGTACCTCGTTTCATTACGCATAACAACGATAGTACACAGGTCACAAGTAGTCCTAGTAACAGTTAATTGCGAAAAACAGTAACTTAGCGGAGGTAAACAGAAATAAAAGTTTGGTGCTGCGCTGGAATGTAAAAAGCTTTCGGTACACAAGTGGTGGCAAGAGGTTGAGACATTTTCCATTTAAGGTAGTTCTGCGTAAAATTACGACTGTCACTCTTTCGTTGCGCGAACTGCTAGTAAAAGTAGTAGTTGTTGTTGTGGTCTTCAGTCCTGAGACTGGTTTGATGCAGCTCTCCATGCTACTCTATCCTGTGTAAGCTTCTTCATCTTCCAGTACCTGCTACAGCCTACATCCTTCTGAATCAGCTTAACATATTCATCTCTTGGTCTCCCTCTACGATTTTTACCCTCCACGCTGCCCTCCAGTACTAAATTGGTGACCCCTTGATGCCTCAGAACATGTCCTACCAACCGATCCCTTCTTCTAGTCATTTTGTGCCACAAACTCCTCTTCTCCCCAATTCTATTCAATACCTCCTCATTCGTTATGTGATCTACCCATCTAATCTTCAGCATTCTTCTGTAGCACCACATTTCGAAAGCTTCTATTCTCTTCTTGTCCAAACTATTTATCGTCCATGTTTCACTTCCATACATGGCTACACTCCATACAAATACTTTCAGAAACGACATCCGGACACTTAAATCAATACTCGATCTTAACAAATTTCTCTTCTTCAGAAACGCTTTCCTTGCCATTGCCAGTCCACATTTTATATCCTCTCTACTTCGACCTTCATCACTTATTTTGCTCCCCAAAGAGCAAAACTCATTTACTACTATAAGTGTCTCATTTCCTAATCTAATTCCCTCAGCATCACCCGACTTAATTCGACTACATTCCAATATCCTCGTTTTGCTTTTGCTGATGTTCATCTTATACCATCCTTTCAAGACACTGTCCATTCCGTTCAACTGCTCTTCCAAGTCCTTTGCTGTCTCTGATAGAATTACTATGTCATCGGTGAACCTCAAAGTGTTTATTTCTTCTCCAATGATTTTAATACCTTCTCCGAACTTTTCTTTTGTTTCGTTTACTGCTTGCTCAATATACAGATTGAATAGCATCGGGGAGAGGCTACAACCCTGTCTCACTCCCTTCCCAATCACTGCTTCCCTTTCATGTCCTTCGACTCTTATAACTGCCATCTGGTTTCTGTACAAATTGCAAATAGCCTTTCGCTCCCTGTATTGTACCCCTGCCACCTTTAGAATTTGAAAGAGAGTGTTCCAGTCAACATTGTCAAAAGCTTTCTCTAAGTCTACAAAAGTAATTGTTGTCAAAAGCTTCACAATAACACTGTATAGTACTTAAAACAGTGGAAAATGGAATGTAAGAATATCATGAAAGGAGAAGTGGCTGCTCACCGAATAGGGGAGATGCTGAGTCGCAGATAGACAACAAAAGGTCTGTCACAATATAAGCTTTCGACCAACAAGGCCTTTGCCGGAAATAGGCCATACACACACACACACACACGCACACACACACACACACTCACACGCAAACGCAACTCAGACAGACATGACCGCAGCCTCTGGCAGCTGAAGACACACAGTGTGAGTGTCTGTGTATCTGCTGTCAATTTTCGGCAAAGGCTTTGGAGGCCGAAAGTTTATATTGTGACGCACTTTTTGTTGTGCCTACATGCGACTTAGCATCTCCGCCATATGGTGAGTCGCAACTTTCCTTTTCACAATATTGTGTAGGACTTAAGTTACTTACGAAACTGTGCAGCTGTAACAGGTCCGAGCGGCGGCGTCATGCATCTCTCCTGGCTACCGTCTCGTCCGTCAACCCAAAAGGAACGGGTTGCGGACGTGACAACAATTGTCACTTTTTTTTTTAAATTTTCGAAGTTCGAGCAGATTCGTACCACTGAGGAATGTCAGGACATAAGAGTTAGCGCGGCCGGGTGGCATCCGGCGATGTGGGGGTGGAGACTCGGGCTGGCCGCTCGCTCACTCCAAATGTCACCGGCGGTAATCGGCTAATGACACGGCGCTTTGTGGAGGCGCGGCGCGGCGCGGCGCCGGGCGTTGCTTCATCCGGTCGCCCTCAGTCAGGGCTACAGCCGTGTTTGAGCCGTCGCTGCTGCGTCACGTTTCGCCAGAAGTGCGGAAGTTGGCTGCCACCTAGCCACCGTACTCGAGGACGTCGTGGCAGCTCGCACTTGACGGTTTTCACTCCCTTGTCACATTATTATGTGACCACCTATAAATCCATCTAGCAGGCAGTTTGCAAGATGTATCCGTGCATTTATTGTTCACTGCCGGAAACAAATTAGTACACCCGGAAGGACGACGTCGATTTTGATCCGATGGCGGCATACGACACCTGGGGGACAGCACATTTCAACGACGTCCACCGATAGACATCGTAGTGGCATAACTAGCCGAGCTCCATGTGTATCTACCTTTTGACAGGGAATGCTCACAGATAGAAGGCTCAGAGTGGCCCAAACATGTGAAGTAGGCTCAGTGTGGTGCAAACGTGTGAAGTAAGCAGACAGCCATGCCACGGAGACGCATATGTGCTTCTTACAGCCCACTGCGTGAGCTTGAAAGGGGTCAATTTATCCGAGTGGCGGGACAGTACTTTCGGAAAACTGCCACGCAAGTTGGACCTGCTGCGTTAGTTGTTTAACGAATCTGGTATCAGTAGGCACGTGAACATTCACACGCCCGTAGACGAGGTTCCGGACGTACACACAGCACAGATGTCATGATCGTCGTATTGTAAAGGCCTGGAGATACTGGAAGGTTTCAGATAGATAATATGATGGGAAGATAAAGATTTAGGAACCAGGTTTTAAATTGTAAGACATTTCCAGGGGCAGATGTGCACTCTGACCACGCTCTATTGGTTATGAACTATAGATTAAAACTGAAGAACCTGCGTAAAGGAGAGACCTGGATAAAAGAACCAGAGGTTGTACAGAGTTTCAGGGAGAGCATTAGGGAGCGACTGACAGGAACGGGGGAAAGAAATACAGTAGGAGAAGAATGGGTAACTTTGAGGGATAAAATAGCGAAGACAGCAGAGGATCAAGTAGGTAAAAAGACGAGGGCTAATAGAAATCCTTGGGTAGCACAAGAGGTATTGAATTTAATTGATGAAAGGAGAAAATACAAAAATGCAGTAAATGAAGCACGCAAAAAGGAATACAAACATCTCAATAATGAGATCTACAGGAAGTGCAAAATGGCTAAGCAGGGATGGCTTGAGGACAAATGTAAGGATGCAGAGGCATATCTCACGAAGGGTAATATATATACTGCCTACAGGAAAATTAAAGAGACCTTTGGTGAAAACAGAACCACTTGCATGAATATCAAGAGCTCAGATGGAAACCCAGTTCTAAGCAAAGAAGGGAAAGCAGAAAGATGGAAGGAGTATATAGAGGGTCTATACAAGGGCGATGTACTTGAGTATAATACTATGGAAATGGAAGAGGATGTAGATGAAGATGAAATGGGAGATATGATACTGCGTGAAGAGTTTGACAGAACACTTAAAGACTTAAGTCGAAACAAGGCCCCGGAAGTAGACAACATTCCATTAGAACTACTGACGGCCTTGGGAGAGCCAGTCCTGACAAAACTCTACCATCTGGTGAGCAAGATGTACGAGACAGGCGAAATACCCTCAGACTTCAAGAAGAATATAATAATTCCAATCCCAAAGAAAGCAGGTGTTGACAGATGAGAAAATTACAGAACTATCAGTTTAATAAGCAACGGCTGCAACATACTAACGCGAATTCTTTACAGACGAATGGAAAAACTAGTAGAAGCCCAGCTCGGGGAAGATCAGTTTGGATTCCGTAGAAATATTGAAACACGTGAGGCAATACTGACCCTACGACTTATCTCAGAAGAAAGATTAAGGAAAGGCAAACCCACGCTTCAAGCATTTGTAGACTTAGAGAAAGCTTTTGACAATGTTAACTGGAATACTCTCTTTCAAAAATGTGAAGGTGGCAGGGGTAAAATACATGGAGTGAAAGGCTATTTACAATTTGTACAGAAACCAGATGGCAGTTATAAGAGTCGAGGGGCATGAAAGGGAAGCAGTGGTTGGGAAGGAAGTCAGACAGGGTTGTAGCGTACCCCCCATGTTATTCAATCTGTACACTGAGCAAGCACTAAAGGAAACAAAAGAAAAATTCGGAGTAGGAATTAAAATCCATGAGGAAAAAATAAAAACTTTGAGGTTCGTCGATGACATTGTAGTTCTGTCAGGGACGGCAAAGGACCTGGAAGAGCAGTTGAACGGAATGGACAGTGTCTTGAAAGGAGGATATAAGATGAACATCAACAAAATCAAAACGAGGATAATGGAATGTAGTCGAATTAAGTCGGGTGATGCTGAGGGAATTAGATTAGGAAATGAGACACTTACAGTAGTAAAGGAATTTTGTATTTGGGGAGCAAAATAAGTAATGATGGTCGAAGTAGAGAGGATATAAAATGTAGACTGGCAATGGCTAGGAAAGCATTTCTGAAGAAGAGAAATTTGTTAAGATCGAGTATTGATTTAAGTGTCAGGAAGTCGTCTCTAAAAAGTATTTGTATGGAGTGTAGCCATGTATGGAAGTGAAACATGGACGATAAATAGTTTGGACAAGAAGAGAATAGAAGCTTTCGAAATGTGGTGCTACAGAAGAATGCTGAAGATTAGATAGGTAGATGACATAACGAATGAGGAGGTATTGAATAGAATTGGGGAGAAGAGGAGTTTGTGGCACAATATGACTAGAAGAAGGGATCGGTTGGTAGGACATGTTCTGAGGCATCAAGGGATCACCAATTTAGTATTGGAGGGCAGCGTGGAGATTAAAAATCGTAGAGGGAGTCCAAGAGATGAATACACTAAGCAGATTCAGAAGAATGTAGGTTGCAGTAGGTACTGGGAGATGAAGAAGCTTTCACAGGATAGAGTAGCATGGGGAGCTGCATCAAACCAGTCTCAGAACTGAAGACCACAACAAGAACAACTCAGTCTACTGGACGAGTCTGAAAGGGGTCAAACTGCCCGAGTGACGGGACAAAACTTTCGGGAAACTGCCACGCAAGTCGGACTTGCTGGGTTAGTTGTTTAACGATTCTGGCATCAGTAGTCACGCGAACATTGTCACGCCCGTTGACGAGGTTCCGGACGTCTACGTAGCACAGATGTAATAATCGTCGTATTGTAAAGGCGGCAGTGGCAGATCGTACAGCTACAACAGCACAGATAGGAGGGTTTGTGAGCCCAGACGAGTCAACACGAACTGTTGCGATCTGGTTATTAGCAGTGGGACTTCGGGCGTGTACACCTCCAGCCCTTCTTCCATTTACGCCACTGCGTCGACGTGCCGTCAGAGGGTCACTTGTAAGATGAAATGGCGTGCCGTGGTCTTCAGCGATGAAAGCAGTAGCAATGGTTGTTTGGGAGTACGACATACACGTGGCGAGCGCCGTCTCGTAGGGTGCTTTCGTCCGCGACGCACTGGCCCCAACCCCAGGGTTATATCCCCGTCGGAGGTTCGAGTCCTCCCTCGGGCATGGGTGTGTCTGTTGTCCTTAGCGTAAGTTAGTTTAATTTAGATTAAGTAGTATGTAAGCTTAGGGGCCGATGACGTCAGCAGTTTGGTGCCATACGAACTTACCACAAATTTCCAAAATTTTTCCAATCTTATTGTCTGGGGTGGGATAAGCTACAACTGTCCTTCAGCTCTGGCGTTTCTGGAGGGGACGTTAAACAGCGCCCAGAATGTGCACAATATTATTAGACCCGTTCTTGTGCCTTTCTTACAACAGGAAGATAATGCGTTGATCCAATAGGATAATGTTCCCACACACTGCCTGTCAAACTCGACGTGCTCTGAAAGACGTGCAGCAACTTCCCTGGCCAGCACGATCACTAGACTTGTCTTCAATCGTGCGAGATACAGGTCGAGCAGGGGTGGAATAACGTATCCCAGGACAGAATTCGCCATCTGTACGATCGAATGGGTGCCGCATTTCCGCCCATGGAGGCTGGACCACGTACTAATGTGAGTGTTGTGCGTGGGTCGATACCTGGTACCTCAGAACCGCTTGTGCTATTATCTGTAAATGTAATAATTTCGTGTTTTCCATACACGCCGTTGCAACAATAAATAATGAGTGAACTGAAACCTCTAAAAGGCTGTACTTTTTTCCGACATACATTCTACCACGCTCTGGTGAAAAACGTTTTGGTATCGCAATAGCGCTTTATAATTTATAGAACAGAAGCACTAACGTGAAAAAAACACAAACCAGTGGCTCATGGTTTCTGATCAAAACATACACGTTTGGCTACCTGCAAAACTATAACTTAAAATGCGGACATTGACCAAATACGAATCCATTCTTCTTTTACACTAGACGTCCTGCTAATTAACATTTTAGTTTTAAATGTGAGAACATAAGAGACTGAGAAGTACAACTTGCTTTTAACATAAGCTGAGTCACAACCATATGTTTTCTCTCTAAGACTTTCTAACTCAAGAAAAAACGACCCGGTTTACTTGATCAGTTTTTCGACTGACTAAAACGCATCTCAGAGACAGATTTTCTTTCACATTGCCCAGTGCAGTTGATGTAGACAACCAATGGACTACAGTGTATCTTCAAACATAATCAAAACGGAGACACAGACAAAGATAGAGGCACACACACACACACAAACACACACACACATGAAAGAAAACTGCAAATGACCGGTTTTGGTATTTTTCCCAAAAAATACAGTACATCGATCTCAGACCTTGTTGTGTTGTGTTGTGTGCGCGCGCGCTCGATTGTGTGTGTCTGTGTGTATGTATGTGTGTGTGTGTGTGTGTGTGTGTGTGTATTTTTTTGTTCCAAGTTATGTTGAAACGAACAAGGAGATGGTGCACTAGACTGGTTCCAGGTGGAGGAGAAAGGATACGTCATTATGCTATGTTACGGGAATCATCTCGCCATTCATCTGACGTAATACAGGGCAAATAAATCAGTATATTGAACGTAATTTTGGAGCGGTCGTGGACCAAATGCAATTCCACTGCTTCAGTCATAGCATCATAATCTCAATAGATTCCCAAAGTGGAGGATCTGATGATAAGACAGCTATAGGAACATTGCACGGGAAAAGTCACAAATGCATAATGCGTTCTTACATTCTGGGCTGTATATAGGACGCGCCGACAAACGCAGCAAAGGACATGCAAGGATGTTCGCTGATTGTTTGACGAAGCAACTGCAATCGCTTAGTAGCGGAAAGGCATCAGACCCTGATGATACACCTGCAAGATTTTACAAAGATTATGCGAAAATATTGCCTTCCCTTCTACCTGCAATATGTCGCAGATCGCTGCAGCAACGAAAGGTAGCTAGCGACTGGAAAAAAAAGCGCAGGTCACTCCGCTTTTCAGTAAGGGTCGTTGGACAGATCCACATAATTATAGGACTATACCACTAACGTCAATCTGTTGTAGAATTATGGAACATGTTTTTTACTGAAGAATTATGACATTTTTGGAGAACGAATATCACCTGTGTGAAAATCAACATGAATGCCAGAGACAGAGATCTTGCAAAAGTCAGCTCGCTTTGTTCCTCCATGAGATCCCTAGCGCTGTAGACAACGGCGGTCAGGTTGATGCCGTGTTCCGTAACTTCAGGCAGGCATTTAACACTGCCCACGCTGTCGTTTAGTGAAAAAAATACGAACTTACTGAGTGTGGGACGAAATTTGCTTCCTAGCGTACGTCGCTCTTAACGGCACAAACTCGGCAGATGTAAATATAATTTCCGAAATACCCGAAGGGAGAGGATTGATGAACGGTGCAGGCCGTGGCAGGCAATAAGGTAGAGAAGGGCACAAGGCTGCTGGAGTGGAATGCTGAGCCACAGTTTGAGGATACAGTAAAAAAAAAAATATTTATTTGACACTGGTAACGACACTATTACAGAATAATACTATCGTAAGCAGCCAGTGGTATACTCACGGTTACAAAATTAATTAAAACAAAACTTTAAAAAAATTGCCACCTGATTAAGCATACAATTCTTGACAGTGTGCAAGATAAACAGTCTTACTGTCCTAAACTTTAATAGAACAGTATTATTGTTACATAGAATTAACTGTCCGCAATCGTGGTCTTGCGGTAGCGTTCTCGCTTCCCGCGCACGGGGTCCCGGGTTCGATTCCCGGCGGGGCCAGGGATTTTCTCTGCCTCGTGATGAGTGGGTGTTGTGTGTCTTTCATCATCATTTCATCCCTATCGACAGGCAAGTCGCCGAAGTAGCGTCAACTCGAAAGACTTGCACCAGGCGAACGATCTACCCGACGGGAGGCCCTAGCCATGCGGCATTTCCATAGAATTTACTTCAAAATTAAAATAAAAAACTTAACTACTGATGTAAGACGAGTGAACGATTCTTGACGAAGGCAAATGATAGTCCCTTGCGAATGTCGTGTCGATATGGTAACAGTATGTAGCACGGAAAATTTCCAACTATTCATATGTAAATTGTCTTAACAGCAAAAGTCTCTATTACAACTGAGCAAATTGAAGGATTTGCAGCTTACAGAGAAAGGCGTAACAACAAATATCGGGTGATCATTACATAACGCGCTAGCTTGAAAAGAGTAAAAATAAATGAGCATGCTACTGACGGATGGCGCTCAACATCGGCCGCGCATCTGTTTCGTGCGCGAGACACGACCAGAAACGACAAACAGCACACCTTCTGTAACTCACGCAAAACCAACATTAACATACAGTTCACTTAAACAAATCACCACAACGGTAAAATACAGGATCATCAAGACAGAAAACAAATGGTGATAAGATTCGTCTCAAAGTTTATTAAATTCGGTATTGCGTAATAAACTGCAGCTTCAGTTGATGTTCATTCTGGCGTTAAGACAGCTTGAATCAAATTAACATTGATTAAAAGTTGATCTGCAGAGCCACTCAGGACTTTGTCCTTGCAAAGAACGAAAATCAGCATACAGTTTTAATACTAAGAATACCTCCCTTTGATGGAATAAGGTTTTCACCAAGCTATAACCGCCAACAGGCAGAAAGCGGCACAGAAAAATTTAGCTCAAGTTGAAAGTTAATCTTTAGCACGCAGTTCACTGCGATACAATTAAGAACCACCGAATAACACGTAAGCTAATGCGGATGGGTAGGAAGAACAAACCTGTAATGTTCGGATACAGTATTACTAGTGTCCTGCTTGACGCAGTGAAATTGTTTAAATATTTGGGCGTAACGTTACAAAGCGATACGAAATGAAACGAACGTGTGAAAACTGTGGTAGGGAAGGCGAATGATCGACTTCGGTTTATTGGGTGAATTTAGACCGCGACTGCGACCTTTTCTTGACGACTGCTCGAGTGTTTTGGATCCTTAACAGGTCGGATTAAAGGAAGACATCGAAGCAGTTCAGAGGCGGACTGCCGGATTTGTCACCCGTATTACCGAACTATCAGCTTAATAAGTCACGGCTGCAAAATACTAACGCGGATTCTTTAGAGACGAATGGAAAAACTAGTAGCAGCCAACCTCGGGGAAGATCAGTTTGGATTCCGCAGAAATGTTGGAACACGTGAGGCAATACTGACCCTACGACTTATCTTAGAAGCTAGATTAAGGAAAGGCAAACCTACATTTCTAGCATTTGTAGACTTAGAGAAAGCTTTTGACAATGTCGACTGGAATGCGCTCTTTCAAATTCTGAAGGTGGCAGGGGTAAAATACAGGGAGCGAAAGGCTATTTACAATTTGTACAGAAAACAGATGGCAGTTATAAGAATCGAGGGACATGAAAGGGAAGCAGTGGTTGGGAAGGGAGTGAGACAGGGTTGTAGTCTCTCCCCGATGTTATTCAATCTGTATATTGAGCAAGCAGTGAAGGAAACAAAAGAAAAATTCGGAGTAGGTATTAAAATCCACGGAGAAGAAATAAAAACTTTGAGGTTCGCCGATGACATTGTAATTCTATCAGAGACAGCAAAGGACTTGGAAGAGGAGTTGAACGGAATGGATAGTGTCTTGAAAGGAGGGTATAAGATGAACATCAACAAAAGCAAAACGAGGATAATGGAATGTAGTCGAATTAAGTCGAGTGATGCTGAGGGAATTAGATTAGGAAATCAGACACTTCAAGTAGTAAAGGAATTTTGCTATTTGGGGAGCAAAATAACTGATGATGGTCGAAGTAGAGAGGATATAAAATGTAGACTGGCAATGGCAAGGAAAGCTTTTCTGAAGAAGAGAAATTTGTTAACATCGAGTATAGATTTAAGCGTCAGGAAGTCATTTCTGAAAGTATTTATATGGAGTGTACCCATTTATGGAAGTGAAACATGGACGATAAATAGTTTGGACAAGAAGAGAATAGAAACTTTTGAAATGTGGTGGTACAGAAGAATGCTGAAGATTAGATGGGTAGATCACATAACTAATGAGGAAGTATTGAAAAGGATTGGGGAGAAGAGAAGTTTGTGGCACAACTTGACTAGAATAAGGGATCGGTTGGTAGGACATGTGTTGAGGCATCAAGGGATCACCAATTTAGTATTGGAGGGCAGCGTGGAGGGTAAAAATCGTAGAGGGAGACCAAGAGATGAATGCACTAAGCAGATTCAGAAGGATGTAGGTTCCAGTAGGTACCGGGAGATGAAGAAGCTTGCACAGGATAGAGTAGCTTGGGGAGCTGCATCAAACCAGTCTCAGGACTGAAGACCACACAGGTTCGAACAACACGTAAGTGTCACGGAGATGCTTCGGGAACTCAAATGGAAATCCCTGGATTGCAGGCGATGTTCTTTTCGAGGAACACTATTGAGAAAAATTAGAGAACCGCTGACTGCCGGACGATCCTACTGCCGCCAACATACATTGCGCGTAAGTACTGCGAAGATAAGACACTAGAAATTAGGGCTCATACGAAGGCATATAGACAGTACTTTTACACTAGCTCTGTTTGCGAGTGGAAAAAGGGAGGGAATGTCTAGTAATGGTACGTGTTTTCCCTGCCGTGGACCGTACGGTGGCTTGCAGAGTATCTATACAAATGTAGATGAAGAAATTTGCGGGTGTGAACCCTATGGAACACATCTGCGATGCAGTCGATCACCGCCCCCACAAACCACCAGCACGTAATTTACGGGAACAGGTTGAAGTGTAGCAGACCTCTGGTGGCACGCACCTCCTGAAGTCTACCGAGAACTTGTCGAACCCTTAGCACGGGGATAGATGGTCATAATGTTCCGGGTCATCAGTGTCGATTAAAATGACAAATGCAAGCATTTTTTAAAAAAAATTTCTTTTATTATTTTCTTCTTAAAAGAGACATAATTCAAATTCCACCCTATGTTTCCAACGAACTGTGGAGTAATAAAGATTCACGGAACGCCCGGAAGTGTTTAATACAGAATGACTGTGACTTATAACAGATAACTTTCATCAAGGGGGCAGATTAATAGATGTTACTTTGAATTTCCGGCAATCGCAGTCAAATGTCTACAGCTCTAGCTGTAGCAAGTTTTTTGTTAAAACTACGACCTGTTTCACGCAAATTTTGGGGTATCCTCAGATGATCTAAACATGGATTAGAAAGGAAATATTTTATGTTCTTTTCTTTCTTTACTCTGGCTAACTAAATACTGTTATATGGAGTAAATTATCCTGTACATTAGGTTCTTACATAAATTGTGTCTACAACATTATTTTACGGTGTCTTGTAGCCTCTCATTTTCCTTCGCGTCACTGATTAATTAAAACCCGTTAGAAGCGTTAGTCAAACTGATAAAAAGGGGGGGTTTTCCTGAAACAAAATAAAATTAGTTTTGGTGCGGAGAGAGTAAAATAAGCCCTGCGAAGTGTGTGAAAACGTATATAAGCATCAATAAAAACATGTATTAGACTATTAGCTGGAGATGATGCAGGCACGGCCCTAAGGAACACTGAACTAGTTAAAGACCTATGTAAGCAGCTGTGAGTAAAACTGAAATGGCGCTAAAGATAGCGGGGCTAGTGCACGGAACGGTGAAGCGTGAAAGAGTGGGAGGTGCTGTACATAAAAAGTTAATTATAATTTAAATCGGCAAGTGATATCAAACATGGCAGATGCGTGGGTAGAAAACCAATACGGCAAATACGGCATGATGTAGACTACTAATATTTATAATGGATACCATCCTACACGATTTGAAAGCCAACAGAAAATTTATACACAGTAAAAGCTTTTACATGCAGCAAAATTTGTTGCCGAAAAATAAGAGCAAAGGGGTGTCCGCTCAGCAGTTAAAATTTTCTAAAATATTCGTATGTTTCAGTTCTGTCTGGCTGTTTAAGGTGAGCTCAGGAGATTTTTGTAAGGCTCGAAAAATCGGTATCTCTTCTTCAATATTGAGGCTGTTATCTTTATTCTCCAAATATATGATTTCCATAGTCTTGTGTCTCTCCTTAATCTGATCTCCTGTATCGCGTAAATGCACACTTAGTGCTGATCTTGAATTCGCATAATTGGTACTTTCTTTAAACAGAGTTGAAAAAGTCTGGCGGTTTGGCAGATTTTCAGTTTGGCAAACGCATCTAGCGCGTTTGAATTTAAGGTATAATTTATGCACCTAACTTAAAGGACTAGTTTTATTTCTTATAACAATCTTTACTAAGCCAGAGTAAAAAAAAGTAAAATTGTAATACTTTCTAATCCCTGCACAGATCAACTGAGAATGCGCCTTAACCGGCATGAAACCGGTCGTGGTTTTAATAGAAATTCTTTCTACCGCAAAGCCGTGTTTTTTGCCGTTTTATAAAAATTTGGATAGATCAACACTTCAGATTAGTACCTAACTACGTGGTGTATGAAGATGGATCGTGAGTGGGGAAGGGAGATCTGGGCTATGAGCCAGCACACAAGTACTGCCAAAATCATGGCTGCAGAACATCGGAGAAGTGCTCCTTTTGTGTTATTATTGCCATGTCTGCCAAATGCTAATGGAGAATACAGTAAAAATCAGAGTCTATCCTTATAAATTAAGGAGACACGAAGGCTAGGGGTAGAAATTATCCAACCAGTTTAAAGCAGCAGACCTGCCAATAGGTCGACACCATGTACGTTTTCGCAAATAGAAATCTGCTCACCACTGCTTAGCGTGCAGGTTAAATATTAAAACGTTCTTCCCGCTCAACTTCTCGGTGTGTTATTACGTTTACCTGTCGTGCTGGACTGGCTTCAGGTAATGTGGAGATGGTTCTTCTCGTAGCCATTCGAACTAAAAGCGTTGGCATCCTGTGTTGTGGCTTGTGGCCCGTTTCCGTGATGAGCCGACTGAGGGATTGATCCAACGTTTCGTAGAAGTCACTTACACTCTACCGGATTCTGTCTCGGAAAACGGAATTCCAGAGTCTTCCTGCAGCATACGAGTTGAATACAGCTTCGGGAGGCGCAGAACGAATTTCAGAGCTCGGTTCTGCACCCTCTACAGTGCCGCGATGTGTGTGCCAGCAGCCTTTCTCCACACCATGGGACTGGTCTGACCAGTGTTAGACTGGAATGCCGTTGCAGCGGTGATAGTGAATTAAGCAGAGGATACGGGGCGCAGATGAACCTTTGGTAGAGGACCACCTCGAGGTACTTCGCGGTCTACGTCCATGGGTTCAACCTCCGATGATGTTGACTGGCGGTAGATCTGGTGGCAGCTTCCTTCGGGAGAAGATTACTGTCTGGCTCTTAGCGGCGTTTACTTTACACTACTGGCCATTAAAATTGCTACACCACGAGGATGACGTGCAACAGACTGAAATTTAACCGACAGGAAGAAGATGCTGTGATATGCAAATGATTAGCTTTTCAGAGCATTCACACAAAGTTGGCGCCGGTGGCGACACCTACAACGTGCTGACAAGAGGAAAGTTTCCAACCGATTTCTCATACACAAACAGCGGTTGACCGGCGTTGCCTGGCGAAACGTTGTTGTTATGCCTCGTGTAAGGAGGAGAAATGTGTACCATCACGTTTCCGACTTTGATAAAGGTCGGATTTCAGCCTATCGCGATTGCGGTTTATCGTATCGCGACATTGCTGCTCGCGTTGGTCGGGATCAAATGACTGTTAGCAGAATATGGAATCGCTGGGTTCAGAAGGGTAATACGGAATGCCGTGCTGGATCCCAACGCAGCAGCATGGACTATCAGCTCCGAGACCATGGCTGCGGTTACGCTTGACGCTGCATCACAGACACGAGCACCTGCGATGGTGTACTCAACGACGAACCTGGGTGTACGAATGACAAAACGTCATTTTTCCGGATGAATCCAGGTTCTGTTTACAGCATCATGATGGTCGCATCCGTGTTTGGCGACATCGCGGTGAACGCACATTGGAAGCGTGTATTCGTCATCGCCATACTGGCGTATCACCCGGCGTGATGGTATGGGGTGCCCTTGGTCACACGTCTCGGTCACCTCTTGTTCGCATTGACGGCACTTTGAACAGTGGACGTTACATTTCGGATGTGTTACGACCCGTGGCTCTACCCTTCATTGCCGGCCTGAGTGGCCAAGCGGTTCTAGGCGCTACAGTCTGGAACCGCGCGACCGCTACGGTCGCAGGTTTGAATCCTGCCTCGGGCATGGGTGTGTGTCATGTCCTTAGGTTAATTAGGTGTAAGTAATTCTAAGTTCTAGGGGACGGATGACCACAGCAGTTAAGTCCTATAGTGCTCAGAGCCATTTGAGCCATTTTTTTCTATCCTTCATTCGATCCATGCGAAAACGTACATTTCAGCAGGATAATGCACGACCGCATGTTGCAGGTCCTGTATGGGCTTTTCTGGATACGGAAAATGTTCGACTGCTGCCCTGGCCAGCACATTCGCCAGATCTCTCACCAACTGAAAACGTCTGGTCAATGGTGGCCGAGCAACTGGCTCGTCACAATACGCCAGTCACTACTTTTGATGAACTGTGGTATCGTGTTGAAGCTGCATGAGCAGCTGTACCTGTAGACGGCATCCAAGCTTTGTTTGACTCAATGCCCAGGCGTATCAAGGCCGTTATTACGGCCGGAGGTGGTTGTTCTGGGTACTGATTTCTCAGGATCTATGCACCCAAGTTGCGTGAAAATGTAATCACATGTCAGTTCTAGTATAATATATTTGTCCAATGAATACCCGTTTATCATCTGCAGTTCTTGTTGGTGTACCAATTTTAATGGCCAGTAGTGTAAGTTGTCACTTCGTCACCCGTGCTGCAACTGCGTCGCACCCCAGTTGAAGGCGGTGTCCCATTGTCTGGAAGTTCATGCTGCGGGTGAACAGCGCTAATTCGTCTACGTAAAGAGCCAATTGTACTTGCGTCAGCTGTGGTGCGTCGGCAGTTTGTTGGGAGTACAGAAAGGGGCCGAGCGCCGACCCCTGCGATACTCTTGCAAGTATCTGCAGGTCAGTGGATGGCCCGTCGTCTGTCCTCACATGGAAGGTCCTCCTAGCAAGGTAGTACCGAAAAGCAACCACGTGTGACATCGGTATTCCGTGCGCGAAGAGTCTGTACACGAGACCATCGTGCCACACGAAGCCACCGTTTTAGTGTGACGTCTGGGAAGAAAAATGTGTCTTATTTCAAAAGTTCGACTGAGCACGGACAAAAAGTGTTTACATTTCCACATCCCCATCGTCTGTGAGGTTTGAATATGGGGAATACTAGTTCAGTTGGGCTTATTAATAAATTGTGCTTTTTTCTTTCTCTTGAAGCGATTTACGGAAAGCTTTCGTGAATTAATTACACTGGCTGAACAAGAATTAAAGTCGTCCCCTTCTCGAATGCGGGATACGGAATGCAGAATACTGCGCCGTATTGTCCGTGGCGTGACGAGGAGATCTATCCTGAAGCTCCAGCGATTCGTCGTTACATGGACGAACGCATATCTGTGACTTCAGTAAGAAGAATGGACACATAGCTGCCAAGTTCATACCAACAGATCGCTGTTAGCGCCGTATTGAGCACTCTTGAAACAACATACACACATACACACCGACGACAACGTTTCGTAAGAGTATTTGAATATTATTGTATAGGTTTCAGAATAGCGAAATATGATTGTACTATTGTTCGTATTCGCTGTATTAGCCGGCTTGGTTAACTCAGCTCATTAGTGGTTTTTTTTTTATCATTTTGCCCTATATTGGTCGACGAATTTGTTCGTGGCGGACGTTCGATGACAGCCGTACAGGTTCTTTGTTGATCCGTTCGCTCAGTTTTTTTATTACAGAGGGTAGCTAACCAGTAAGGGTATTAATCTGTCTGTCTATTGTGTTCGCGTAATCGTTTACTCTGCCTAATGCTGATTTTTCAGTACAAATCTCCAGCAGTGTGCAAGGATGTAGTGTTGTGTGAAGGAAGGAAAGTACTCAGCACCGTCAGGTGAAAAAGATAGGGATTGAAAGAACGTAAATAATTTGTCAAGTAAGCAACCTCGCTTGTAGAAACAATATAGAAATTCACGATGTGCGCGGTAGTTACATAGTATTGCAAATTGAAGAAACGCTCACCTGCCAAAGTAATTAGCTGTGTTTAGGTTATTAAGAGCACATAATAAACGACTGCAAAATTGGCAATATTAACGACAATCAAACAACAGAGCAATGAAGAGAGAATGAAATGTAGCACCCAGCTGTGATACATTAATGGCACGATTTGTTTTTGCGCGTTGATACAGCGATACATTAAAATCTTAATTATCAGGAACAGAATCTGAATTAATTGCGCGTATCATCCGAGGATAGCTAAACAATAAAAGCAATGAAGGCCGTTGTGCAGAATAAAAGCGTCGCGTTTTGCGCCGCACCCAAGAGTTGCGTAACGTGACGGATGGCTCTGGGTGAGGAATGACAAGCTCAGCGGCAATATTCGGCCGCGAGAACAGCCGGACATATTGAGGAATCAATCACGGCGCGGAGCGCGCGCCCGGGACGCGACGTGAGCTCTGCCCACACGCAGCCAGGCGTCGAGGCGGATGGCGTTGCGTGACCTGCGGGTATACATAAGCACAGCTCTCCGTCTAAGCCGCCCACTTCTCTTTCCATTGCTACAGAGCGTAACGTGTGGCCTTCGCGCTGTTGGGAGTAGACTGCAGCCTTGGAGGTCTCGGGTTTGGTACAGAGTGCGGGTGGGGGTTTTCCTCGTTTCGATCCCTCCAGGACGACCCTCAGCCTGCTATCGAAGTGATGGTATACACGGGAGGGGCGGGGTGGGGGTGGGGGAGTGGGAGTGTTTCAAAGCAGCCGGGACGACAGACCCGCCACCCTTCTCCTCCTCACACAGTGTACTGCAGAGTTTGCGGGTATGTCTTCGAACACTCGCAAACCACAATACCGATTTGGTACAGCGTGTTTCAAAAGTTCGCGAACACTTTAAAAATGCAAAAAAATGGTTCAAATGGCTCTGAGCACTATGGGACTTAACAGCTGAGGTCATCAGTCCCCTAGAACTTAGAACTACTTAAACCTAACTAACCTAAGGACATCACACACATCCATGCCCAAGGCAGGATTCGAACCTGCGACCGTAGCGGTCGCGTGGTTCGAGACTGTAGCGCATAGAACCGCTCGGCCGGCTTAAAAATGCATTGTAGCCGAATGAGTAGCATGGCAAAGTTTTTTTTTTTTTCTCATTGCAGGCGTGACATGTAGATCCATGTTTGGTCGTTAAGTGGTGTCACAATCAAGATGGCGCTTTCTGGACCTGAGGAGGCCTTCTACGTGCTAGAATTTGACAAAACGAAGAGTGCAACGGATATCTAACGAAAATTTAGGACGAAGTACGGGAAAGCAGCACCAACCAGAAAGGCAGTCTACAGTTGGCATGTAAATTTCGTTGAACCTGCGTATTTGTATGACAAGAAGTGAAGTGGTCGACCAGGTGTGAATGCAAATGACACTGAACAAGTGAGAAAAGATTTCACAAGCAGTGCAGCTTCATGTGAGTCGGACATCTCAGCAACGACCTATTCAAAATATGTCTGCAAGAACATGACAGCTAATGAACTTCAGAAGTGTAATTTCTTGTAATTTCTAATTAGATTTCTCTGCACTAGCGCCGATTACAAAACAACATTATAAAGTGGGATTAATTTTATTTCAGTGCGGTGTCCCAGAAATGTTGCGACAAACTTCGAGGGGCTGTAGAGGGCATCTTGAGGAACAAACGGGAATAGAAACCCTTTTCCAAAAACGTGATCCAACGACACTGCAGAGCGTCGAAGTCACAGGCGCCGGTGCCCGCCACCAGGACGCTCCTTCGACAGCAAACGTGACTTTGTGCGGTGACGAGCCGCAGCCGGAACTTCTCGCCACGTTGTCTGCTATTCAGTGATCGCTGCTGACTGCCACGATCGCCAGTGTAGAAGATGGAGCTAGCTGCCGTGTAGAAAGGCCTTGTCCCCTGTGAATGCGACGCTCTGTTTCCTCGGTGATTGGCAGTTTCGGACATGGGTTCCCATCTGCATTGTATTCTTGCCTGGAACCCTCTAAAATCTCCATTGTTTTAAATATAAGCGAGAGAAATACATTCCATCGAAGCAACAGAGGATTGCATTCATAGGAGATAAGGCCTTTCGTCTTCTCCACTGGCGATCGTAGCAATCAGTCGCGATCACTGATTAACAAACAACATCGCGAGACGTTCCGCCTACGGACCATCAGCGCACAAAGTCACGTTTGCTGCTGAAGGGGTGGCTTAGCAACAGGCGCCGGCGCCTGGAATTTAGACGTCGGATGACGTTTCCAGGGACGGGTGCCTATCTTTGATTTCTACCTCGAGACGCACTCTGCAACCCCACGACGCTTGTCGTAACATTTATGGGACACCATGTATATTTTCCTTGAGACAAACAGTAATATATATATATATATATATATATATATATATATATATATATATATATATATATATATATTCTTTCTTCCATAACATGAAATGAGAGAACCAAAGACATAACCAAATATTATTTTACATTCAACATTAAATTATTCTTCCCACATTGCCGGCCAGAATGGCCGAGCGGTTCTAGGCGCTACAGTCTGGAACCGCGCGATCACTACGGTCGCAGGTTCGAATCCTGCCTCGGGCATGGATGTGTGTGATGTCCTTAGGTTAGTTAGGTTTAAGTAGTTCTAAGTTCTAAGGGACTGATGACCTCACAAGTTAAGTCCCATAGAGCTCAGAGCCATTTGAACCATTCATCCTACATTAAACAGCAAAGCCTGATAATGGACGTTCCATTATGTAAAGTATTTTCCTTTCTTTTTAGCCGAATGACGTATGCCAAAGACATATTATCATTTGTATCATAGTATCACAGTACTGTTTATTCCTTTTAACTTCTTGTTATTTATACTGCTGTTTATCATTGCAAGTCATATATTGCCATCTTTCAGCTGCTACACTTCACCGACCGTGCTTACTCTCACAGTTGCAGTTTTCGTCAACACGAGGCGCCACAAGATTTTTTTTTTTCACATCACTAGTCGGGCGCGAAGCACGTATTTTCATAAAATAAAAGAGAATACCAGCATATCAAAATATGGTCGTCTGGGTGTGTCGGGAAAAATTATATCTTGTTAGCATGAAAAAAGGGTAAAATCAAATAATTTTGTGACTGTAAAATATTGGTCCCTCACAAGAGGTTACTGAACACACGTGATTATTGAAACATAGTAAATGCTTCGATGGTTAACTTCCCGTTCTACATCCACATCTACGTACCATACGTACTCCGCGAGCTACCATACGCTGCATGACGGGATGTACGTGTACCGCTACTAATCCTTTTCTGTTAGACTTGGTGAACGTGGCTCTGGCTCTGAGCATTTCCGTGCCGTGGCTGACAATACGGAACGTATCACGTGTTTGTTTGTGTCGTTGATGAGACGAATGAAACGCTATGGGTACAATGAGAATGGAATGTCGAGAAAATTACCTGCTGGGTGGATTCAAGGTAGCATTAAAGTTTTTACAACAACAAGGAAAGAAATTATTTTTCGTTCAAATCGTTTTGCTGTTTCTCGAAACATTCGCGTTTAAAATATATGTGCTTTTTCATGTGATCGAACCAATTCTTGAAACATTTTTCTGCTCTGATGTTTGTACCCAAAAAACATCGTTTTGGAAGGTTCACCAGCTACTTGTGGGGATTAAAAGTCGCTGTCCAGGCTGTAAGACACCTATTGTATTAAGAACGGATCTACTAAGATAAGTAATTAGACTAATCCCTGGTTCATTGATGCTATACCTTAATATACACTCCTGGAAATTGAAATAAGAACACCGTGAATTCATTGTCCCAGGAAGGGGAAACTTTATTGACACATTCCTGGGGTCAGATACATCACATGATCACACTGACAGAACCACAGGCACATAGACACAGGCAACAGAGCATGCACAATGTCGGCACTAGTACAGTGTATATCCACCTTTCGCAGCAATGCTGGCTGCTATTCTCCCATGGAGACGATCGTAGAGATGCTGGATGTAGTCCTGTGGAACGGCTTGCCATGCCATTTCCACCTGGCGCCTCAGTTGGACCAACGTTCGTGCTGGACGTGCAGACCGCGTGAGACGCCGCTTCATCCAGTCCCAAACATGCTCAATGGGGGACAGATCCGGAGATCTTGCTGGCCAGGGTAGTTGACTTACACCTTCTAGAGCACGTTGGGTGGCACGGGATACATGCGGACGTGCATTGTCCTGTTGGAACAGCAAGTTCCCTTGCCGGTCTAGGAATGGTAGAACGATGGGTTCGATGACGGTTTGGATGTACCGTGCGCTATTCAGTGTCCCCTCGACGATCACCAGTGGTGTACGGCCAGTGTAGGAGATCGCTCCCCACACCATGATGCCGGGTGTTGGCCCTGTGTGCCTCGGTCGTATGCAGTCCTGATTGTGGCGCTCACCTGCACGGCGCCAAACACGCATACGACCATCATTGGCACCAAGGCAGAAGCGACTCTCATCGCTGAAGACGACACGTCTCCATTCGTCCCTCCATTCACGCCTGTCGCGACACCACTGGAGGCGGGCTCCACGATGTTGGGGCGTGAGCGGAAGACGGCCTAACGGTGTGCGGGACCGTAGCCCAGCTTCATGGAGACGGTTGCGAATGGTCCTCGCCGATATCCCAGGAGCAACAGTGTCCCTAATTTGCTGGGAAGTGGCGGTGCGGTCCCCTACGGCACTGCGTAGGATCCTACGGTCTTGGCGTGCATCCGTGCGTTGCTGCGGTCCGGTCCCAGGTCGACGGGCACGTGCACCTTCCGCCGGCCACTGGCGACAACATCGATGTACTGTGGAGACCTCACGCCCCACGTGTTGAGCAATTCGGCGGTACGTCCACCCGGCCTCCCGCATGCCCACTATACGCCCTCGCTCAAAGTCCGTCAACTGCACATACGGTTCACGTCCACGCT
Organism: Schistocerca americana; assembly: GCF_021461395.2. Taxonomy (NCBI): domain Eukaryota; kingdom Metazoa; phylum Arthropoda; class Insecta; order Orthoptera; family Acrididae; genus Schistocerca; species Schistocerca americana. The sequence continues at coordinate 663,234,470 of NC_060122.1, forward strand.
GTCGCGGCATGCTACCAGTGTTAAAGACTGCGATGGAGCTCCGTATGCCACGGCAAACTGGCTGACACTGACGGCGGCGGTGCACAAATGCTGCGCAGCTAGCGCCATTCGACAGCCAACACCGCGGTTCCTGGTGTGTCCGCTGTGCCGTGCGTGTGATCATTGCTTGTACAGCCCTCTCGCAGTGTCCGGAGCAAGTATGGTGGGTCTGACCCACCGGTGTCAATGTGTTCTTTTTTCCATTTCCAGGAGTGTATATTGTCATCTTTCAGCTGCTGCACTTCACCGACCGTGCTTACTCTCACAGTTGCAGTTTTCGTCAACACGAGGCGCCACAAGATTTTTTTTTTTTATTTTCACATTACTAGTCGGGCGCGAAGCACGTATTTTCATAAAATAAAAGAGAATACCGGCATATCAAAATATGGTCGTCTGGGTCTGTCGGGAAAAATTATATCTTGTTAGCATGAAAAAAGGGTAAAATCAAATAATTTTGTGACTGTAAAATATTGGTCCCTCACAAGAGGTTTCTGAGCACACGTGATTACTGAAACATAGTAAATGCTTCGATGGATAACTTCCCGTTCTACATCCACATCTACGTACCATACGTACTCCGCGAGCTACCATACGCTGCATGGCGGAATGTACGTGTACCGCTACTAATCCTTTTCTGTTAGACTTAGTGAACGTGGCTGTGGCTCTGATCATTTCCGTGCCGTGGCTGACAATACGGAACGTCACACGTATTTGTTTGTGCAGTTGATGAGACGAATGAATTGCTATGGGTACAATGAGAATGGAATGTCGAGAAAATTACCTGCTGGGTGGATTCAAGGTAGCATTAAAGTTTTTACAAGAACAAGGAAAGAAACTATTTTTCGTTCTAATCGTTTTGCTGTTTCTCGAAACATTCGCGTTTAAACCATATGTGCTTTTTCATGTGGTCGAACCAATTCTTGAAACATTTTTCTGCTCTGATGTTTGTACCCAAAAAACATCGTTTTGGAAGGATTCAGCAGCTACTTGTGGGGATTAAAAGTCGCTGTCCAGGCTGTAAGACACCTATTGTATTAAGAACGGATCTACTAAGATAAGTAATTAGACTAATCCCTGGTTCATTGATGCTATACCTTAATATATATAGATTCATTACCTAATGCCCATTTTTGTAACAAACTGACTTCTAAAACAAGAAACACAAATAATAACAGTATATAACATTTGCACTAAACCGCGCAACTAGTAATTGGCAGGCATAGCTTCTACACTGAAATTAAACATTATGAAGGACAGAATGAGATTTTCACTCTGCAGCGGAGTGTGCTCTGATATGAAACTTCCTGACAGATGCAAACTGTGTGCCGGACCGAGACTCGAACTTGGGACCTTTGTCTTCCGCGGGCAAGTGCTCTACCAACTGAGCTACCCAAGCACGAGTCACAATACGTCCTCACCTTTAATTCCGTCAGTACCTCGTCTCCTACCTTCCAAACTTCACAGAAGCTCTCGCAGGAGAGCTTCTGTGAAGTGTGGAAGGTAGGAGACGAGGTACTGGCGGAATTAAAGCTGTGAGGACGGGTTGTGAGTCGTGCTTGGGTAGCTCAGTTGGTTTGGCGGCACGGTAGCTCAGCGTGTTCGGTCAGAGGGTTAGCTGCCCTTTGTAATGAAAAAAACTGAGTTAATGGATAAACGACGAACTGAAATGGGTGTCTTACGACGTCCGCCCCGAGCAGATGCAACGAACTAAAACGAACAAAATGAGATTTTTAAAAAAGTTGGTAGATCACTTGCCTGGGAAAGGCGAAGGTCCCGAGTTCGAGTCTCGGTCTGGCACACAGTTTTAATCTGTCAAGAAGTTTCATTATGAAGGACACACGTAAAATCTTTTCAAAACTACAGACTGTATGAGTGAACAGCTTACAGGCAAACACAGTACTGTAATAATAATACTTAGATCTGAAAATGGTTAATTACTGTTATTACCTTACCAAAGCAACTGAATAACGCTGTGCTTCGAAAGACTTACTCTGCATGTTCTAATGAGGAATGCTAATGGCATTAATACCCTGCTTTCTGTAAGTCATTTCGCTGAGACATGTACATACGTTTTATAAAATCTGTAACAACAACACAGCAGTTTGGAATGAGCCACAAAACTTACCTTTCACAAACTCAAAATTGTGCTTGTAAGAGAATGGGACATTTATCACTACTAATGCGTGGAAACTGAATACGGTTTGACATATTTGCTATTTTATTGCCTGCATAATTGACAATCACTGGTTAAAGGAAAGGGGCTGCTCACAACAGGTATGGACAACAAGGCGTCACACAAAAAGTACACCAGAATTACGTATGAAAAGTTCAATAAATGATTTAGGGAAGTAGAAATGAGAAACAGCAGATTTTATTTTGATTTTCAGTTAGTAAAACAGTAACTTGAGCCACGTAAGATTCACAAACACATGAAACGTTAGTCGAAATTCTAGCAATCGGAAATATAAGTTTTCCTTACACGACTTGCAGCGAAGTAATGAATAATGTGAAGTGTAGGAGAGAACGACAAAACAGAATGCGCAATACATCAGACTGAATGACTATGACACAATTCTGTAATCAGCTTCCAACTTACGGAAAACGAACGGTCTCTGAGTATCTGTACCATCACGCATCTAAATACCAGATCACGTTCGCATTTCATCACGAGTTCAGCAAACGACGTTATTACAAAAATAACTATGAAAACGAATATCGCTGGACGGATACGACTGAAAACGTTGCTCATTAACAACCACACCAAACAACTGACACGGTCTCACCGTACGTCCGTATTGCAGGCGCCTCATCTAAACGGCTACAACTCCTCGCCTCCAAGGCCTGCAACGAAGCGCGGTTTTAAACTATCTCGCCAGCATGGCTCAGAACCGCTCCCTTCTCTAATTGCCTGGGAACTTGCGGAACTTTTCAGAGGTACATAGGTTACACAGCAGTGTCTCAAAGAGAGATAGCTTAACTCAAAGAGTTTACACTGCATGCCGATACTGATTACACAATGGTTTTGCGAATAATTTGCTTTGTGAGTTGAAATTAGAAAACAGTACCAAAATTGAAAGTGTCGTTTAACATTCAATTTTCAAAGTATTTCTTCTTTGATACAAGGCAGCAAAAAGAAATGATTGGGTTATGAATCTGTAAATATGAGACAAAAATTTATGCTTTCTGTCAAATAAGTAACTGTTTGTCGTGCTATGTGATAGCTGCCACTGTCGCAACGAAATCTGATGCGAAGTTTTAGGTTGTTTCTCCTGATTTCATCGATGACTTGTGGCAACCAAATTGTTGCATACCATTCAGTTTTAACTGTATTCCTTCCTCTAAAGCATTGGTCACGACATGTCCATTGTAACAAAGAAAATAATAGTAACAATAATAAACAAGTGGTCGTTTTCTTGCAAATATTTCGCGAACGAACCATTGTTGTTGGCTTCCATTCATCTTGAAACATCAAATAGTTTGCTACAGATTTAGTTTTCAGCTTGTAATCTCCAAGCTTCGTCTCCTGTTACGGATTATGTATTTCACCGAATTTTTGAGCATTTTCTTACACTAGTCGAAACGAGGCTATTTATGCAAAGCAAAGTTCTGCGTTTTGGCCCTAATGGACAAATCTGGATGGACCAACCGCTGGCAGAGGCGTCACCAGATGCGGACGTGCGGACAACACACGGTTCTAGCGGCCGTTTTCGGCTTTCTCGACCTTCAAGTAATGGTCAGCGCGACGGAATGTCATATCTAACGGCCCGGGTTAGATTCCCGGCTGCGTCGGAGATTTTCTCCGCTCAGGGACTGGGTGCTGTGCTGTCCTTTATCATCATCATTTCATCCCCACCGACACGCAAGTCGCCGAAGTGGCGTCAACTGAAAAGACTTGCACCAGGCGAACGGTCTACCCGACAGAAGGCCCTAGCCACACGGCATTTACATTTTTTTACTTTAGTTACACAGATGACACGCGGCTGTTAATAAAGGGTAATGAAGATATCATCAACTCTAGAGTATCCATTTTTAATAACTTGGATTAAACAATTAAATTTCAATGTGAGACTGAAACAAATAGAGCTGTTAATTTCCTAGATCTATCAATTTGGAATGAAAATGGCACGCTCACATTTGGTACCATTCGCAAAAAAAAAAAACCAACTTGTACCGGTGGTATTATGGTTTTTACGTCAAACCACACAACTCAACATATGAAGGCCTCTGCTATCAGTCGGGTGTTCAAAATTCCTTTGACAGAAGACGAAAATGATGAAATGTTAACAATAAGACCCAATGCAAAAGTGAATGACTATCCACATGACTTTGTAGGTAGCACAGTATAAGAAATAGCTAATAAATACAAAAATAAGATGGCTCCTTACAGTAATATAGTTTCAAATGAAAATACTAAGTCTTTTAGTTTACCTTACTATCGAAGAATGAGTACAAGGATTGTATCTCTCTTTACATACTACAATGTGAGAGTATCTTTTGGAACTACAAAGAACCTAGAATGTATTCTGCAACATACCTTAGATGATGAGGTCATTATAAAAACTGCTTTTTTTAAAAACAGTGAAGGATACGACCTAGGAGGAATGAAATAGGTCCTGATTTCTTGCCATATCTAGCAGCCATTGATATAATACTATATGAGTGCGATGGTTGCAATGTTGTACCTATGGAACTTTCTCGTTGGTTTACCTGCATGTACATCATCAGTAACAGCAATTCAGTATGTTCTTTTTATTGTGCCTATAATTAAAAATCTTTTTGAGGCTGCACAGAGGTAAATACTCTCTACATCTGTTGCTGTTGTTGTTATTGTTGTGGTCTTCAGTCGAGATTGGTTTGATGCAGCTCTCCAAGCTGTGCAAGCTTCTTCATCTGCCGGTACGTACTGCAGCCTACATCCTTCTGAATCTGCTTAGTGTATTCATGCCTTGGTCTCCCTCATTCCAACTCACAGCATACATTATGCGCTTCCTAGCGATTTGTAAAATTTTATGAAATTTTTTTTATGGGTCTGACTTTACCTATGCTTCTAAAGATTAACGGTACAACTGGCTCGCAAGGAGTGAATCTGGCATTTTTTTTTATCTTCCAATATTAACTTGTCAGTCAGTACAGCAACGTAAATAATTTTACTTGTATTTCATTTTATTTTAGTTGAATCCTATGCAAATTTTAAGTTTTATTATAGACCACAATTGCTTTACTATGAAGGTTACACACTACGTAGGCTACGTAGTTCGGATAGAGGACGCCACACAATCAACCGATGTGGTCTCTACAAAACCTACCTTTATTACACAGTAGCTTTGTATGAACAGTGACAGGAGCCCGAACTATTGACATAGACACCTCTGAAATACTGGTATCTAATTTAATGCACAAGCGATGTAGGTTATGTCATGAGCTGTAATTATTTTTATACTATGCTCTATCTACTTATTGTATTTTTATCACTGATCATAGCTAGTTACTAACCGAAATCTGAATCTGCTTTAATAAAGCTAGAATGGAAACGACGACTGATTGATGCTCTCTGTCATTTTGAAATTGTAAGTTGTCTTTATGAAGCCGACTGTTTTGCAAAAGTTGAAAGAAGGCCTTAACGGAAACAAAGCATCCAACGAAACAGTTCATCTGACGTTTTCACAGGACTGTTACTTTAAATTTTTTTTAAATTAACTATGGGACTTCTGAGGTCATCAGTCCCCTAGAACTTAGAACTGCTGAAACCTAACTAACCTAAGGACATCACACACATCCATGCCCGTGGCAGGATTCGAACCTGCTACCGTGGCGGTCGCGCGGTTCCAGACTGTAACGTCTAGAACCTCTCCGCCACCCCGGCCTACCCTTTAAGTTCTCGGTGTGAACAGACGACTCTGCCATTTTCTTGTTTTAGCTATCACAAATAATAAATTTTAAAACAATAGTAATGACAAATGTCAATAGTGGTGTGCAAGGAAGATATCTCCTCGAAGGTTACGAAATAATCTGGCGTACCCTGGGCACCGTTGAGGGCAATCCCAACAGCTGTTTCTTCCATCAACAAAGACACTACAGTGGTGCACTTTAACCGGTGTTTATCAGCGCCAGCATTAGTAACAATCTCCATTAATACTGAGCGTATTTCACCAGACAATGAAGTGCTACTGTCTGGTATTTTCATGAAACGTAACTGTGCTATATTAATGGTCCAAGAAACACACAGAGGACCAAATAATTGAGAGAACTAATGAGCAATATGGAAGTGAAATTTTTGCAATACTGGAAATATATTGTCTGTGTAGACGACATCGAAATCCCAACGGTAGAAATTAAACCTTGCACTAATGCATTTCTCTACAACCTATCACATAAGGAATATAAATTTGTAGAAACTTGTAATTTTGACTAATGGGTTTAAAAACTAATACATGACCCATAGTTGCCTTATTCCTCTACAAGTGCACGATGGAGGAGGGGTTACAATCCTGATAATACTAGGTCTACAACTCTGTTTCCGCCGTTTTTTCTCCAAGTTCGAGACTTTATTGTGAAAAAATTACGATTCAAAGCCATCGTTGGCCACTGCTTTCTCCTAGCTTTAGGGCAGTATACGAATCCCGTAATGTATAAACTGGGCATCTTTTGAGGGGAGCCATGAATCGGTCCTATTTTGCACTTGTTCATATGACCGCAAGTGCTAGTCAGCTAGGTCGTGTGTCATAGATCGAGAAAGGTGGAAGTCAGAGGGAGGAATATCTGGAGAATACAGCATGTGGGGTAGAACTTCCCATTTCATCGTTTACAAGTACGTTTTGACGGGATTTTCGACATGGGGTCGTGCACCAGTCATGGTGCAAAGTCATTTTTTCATGTCTATTGCTGTAGTGGGGCCGTTTGTCTTTCAGTGCTCGGCTCTAACACATCAATTACTCTCGATAACGATCTCCTGTGATTGTTCCCGTCGGTTGCAGTAGCATCGAAAGCTTTCTCTATTTCACAACCATGACGGTCTTCAACTTCAAAATCACCATTATTGAAGCATGGAACCCATTTTCTGCGAAGTTCTACCACTAACAGGCGTCTCATCATAGGTCTTACCCAGCCTTTTAGAAGTCTCAGCCGCAGATTTCTTCATATCAAAGCAGAAAATTAAAACCTCCCGCAGATGACGAGAATTGGGCTCATAAGTTGACGTATTCAGTCGAGAACAACTGTATGATGCAATCAAAAATCGACTGAGATTTTGATGGCGTTATGTTCTCAAATGCCTAAGCTAACTGTATGACACTTACAACGAACGACTTGAACCCCTGCTTTCCACTACTGCCGTCTATTGCAAAACGGCAGAAGCAAAGTTGTAGACCTAATATTTTTGCTTCCGAACGTATTGCTCACCAAATCAAGAAGCACATCGCAGAACCAATCCCAACAACGCAACATCAAGTTCTTATATGTACTGCAGAAGCAGTTGTTAAAGCAGAAAAAGATTTATTCAGAAGACAGTTTAACTTCAGAAAAGCTTGGTGAGATTAATTTTCTCGGATCTTGAATCAAGAACTCATAAAAATCAGGCCTGAGCCAGAAAAGTTTGGTGATACTGTGGAGCTGATAAAGAGCATATCTTCTAAACACATTCCAAGAGGCTGTAGAACGGCATACATACTTGATAAAGACTCAAAAGTGCTCCTTAATAGGTGTGAACAGTTCTTCGAAAACGATCCATTCTCAGAAGTGACAATAAAAACAGGAGAACAACTTAACAAAGCTACATCAACATCACGAACAGAAAAACAGTGTAATCTTCTCGAAAGTTTGCATTGAAACGTAGTAGTTGATAAGCCTAGAAATTACTGAGAAACCTAACGTGATCCTGTAGCTTCATCCTCAGGAGTAACAAGGTCACCTCTGACCAAGTAGCGCACCAACCGCTATAGAATCGCAAAAGAACAAAAAGTAACAAAATCCGAACGAATGAAATTACACTGAAATCCAGACCTTTAGCTGCTAACAGGCGGTGATAAATATCAACGGGGACAGTTGAAAATGTGTGCTCGACCGGAACTCGAACTCGGGATCTCCTGCTTACATGGCAAACGCTCTATCCGTCTGAGCCACCGGAGACACAAGGATAGCGTGACTGAGGGACTTATCTCGGGCACGCTCCCACATTTTCAACTTACTGTCCACACCCTACATTTGTTGTGCCCCTGCCCACTATACTCATTACTCGCGACAGTCAATCTAACGATTTACGTAAGAGTTCGGGCAATGTCATTGCATCCGCACTGAAGAAGATCTTTGGCCGGTAAGCCTTATCTATATGAAGATGGTATCAGATACCACCTTCATGTAACTTCTAACGATGTGAAGGCGAGAATGATCAATTTGGCACTTCATTCACAGATGAAGAACTGAGAACTGCTGTTCAACGGATACAAAGTAACAAAGCTGCAAGCTTGGATGACATAAGAACAGAGCAAATAAAGGACTCTGTTTCTGCAACTATCAAATGGATCCTGAAAATAATGGACGCTTCTTGCTAGATTGATAATCCCAAAGATCTGGTGCAAGGCAAAAGTCATGGCATTGCTTACACCAGGCAAAGAACGGAATAACAAAAATGGCTCTGAGCACTATGGGACTTAACAGCTGAGGTCATCAGTCCCCTAGAACTTAGAACTACTTAAACCTAACTAACCTAAGGACGTCACACACATCCATGCCCGAGGCATGCACCTGCGACCGTAGCGGTCGCGCGGTTCCAGACTGCAGCGCCTAGAACCGCTCGGCCACTCCGACCGGCCACGGAATAACACCAAGAACTTCGGACATGTGTCACTTCTATGGCATCTGTTTAAAGTTCTGGAGAGAAAGATTCTGAATCGAACTTGGGGGTATGTCGACAGGAAGATCACTAAGAGATAGTCAAGTTTCAGACCAGGAAAGTCATATCCAGTCAGATACATAATTTAAACTAGCACTTTGAGGAAGGATATGAAAGAAAGCATATTAAAGGAGCCGGCCGGGGTGGACGAGCGGCTCTAGGCGCTATAGTCTGGAACCGCGCGACCGGTACGGTCGCAGGTTCGAATCCTGCCTCGGGCATGGATGTATGTGCTGTCCTTAGGTTAGTTAGGTTTAAGTAGTTCTAAGTTCTAGGGGACTGATGACCTTAGAAGCTAAGTCCCATAGTGCTCAGAGCCATTTGAACCAGTCATATTAAAGGAGTTGTTTTTATCGATCCTGCAGCTGTCTATGATATTGTGAATCATTAGAAACTAAAAAAGAAGCTGAACACAATAGCCAAAGACAACCGACTGATCCAGTTTCTTCACTGTCTGCTGCAGAACAAACGATTTTTTTTCACTCTAAATGAGAAGAAGAGAAGATCGAGAATGTAGAAGAGGGAAGTGTGCTGGCTCCAATATTATATAACATATATACCTATGATCAGCTACTCAACATTAGATCTAGCTACTTCGTGTATGCAGATTGCACAGAAGTCGAAACTTCCTGGCAGATTAAAACTGTGTGCCGGACCGAGACTCGAACTCGGGACCTTTGTCTTTCGCGGGCAAGTGCTCCAGACTGAAGCGCCTAGAACAGCTCGGTCACAACGGCCGGCGTCTACCCCGAATACCTAGAGTCAAGACACAAGGGAATTACAGATATTGGCTTCTAATGAACGTTGATTTAAATCAGTGGGAAAGCTTGAAAAATTGTGGTGAGCTGGGGTTCGAATCCAAGTCTCTTACTCACTAGGCAGATGCGCTGACCATTGCGCCGTCTGGACAAAGTGGTCGTCGCAACTGGACGGACTACCCTAGCACGCCTCCCGTCTGACCCGAATTCTCAACCTATCCACAAACTGCGAGTGCAGTGCCCCTTCCACATTATCCTCATTACTTGCGGCATTTCGCCAATTCCCATAAAAGTTCGAGCCTGTTGTGCATTAGTACTAAAGAGACCATTGGCGGTACTCGCTTTAATTAAATACGAGGATTGGAACTTTACTAATGGCAACTATTTATTTACAGCTCGTACAAAATAGATACGTGTTTCAAAGTTTTACTGACCTTCAAAGTCATGGTGATCATATAAATTCGCGAGTTTCCATGTTCACCATGGACCGGTGCTATTGAGGGAACCGTGGGATGGTGTCGTCCCTACACCTTTCATGTTTTTTGCGAAGCCTCAGGCCTTCAATAGAATTTTAGAATGGAGAGCTACATTTATGGCGGCTCTGAAACGGTTCAAATGGCTCTGAGCACTATGGGACTAAACATCTGTGGTCATCGGTCCCCTAGAACTTAGAACTACTTAAACCTGACTAACCTAAGGATATCACACACATCCATGCCCGACGCAGGATTCGAACCTGCGACCGTAACAGTCGCGCGGTTCCGGACTGAGCGCCTAGAACCGCTAGACCACCGCGGCCGGCTCTGAAACGGTCTATGTTGAGAAACAAAAGCACTTTTCTTAGTTTACCTGAGGCCACTGGTCGGACATGGTGTAATGTTTGGCCTGTCCAGATAATAATCTCTATGATAAATGTGTTTTCACTTTAGGCCTCAACGATAACTCAAAACACGCCACATTAAGTGGCCATGGGAGAAAACTAGTCAGGAGTGCAATGTGTTCTTATCTCTGTGTGTTAATTTATAAGCCAAGGATTGGCTGTTTCTCCAGAAAAGAGAAAAATATTATTGATTAGGCTTGGGCGATGGGTAGAGCAGATGAGTTAGAGGGGGCACGGAGCTTGTGGAGCCTTGTGATTGGCGTGAAACCCATGTGGGTGCGATTGTGTGAGTGCTCTTGGGGAGTCTAACGAGGTTTGATGGATTGGGAGGTCTTCTGATTCAGACTTTGGTCTGGAGAGGAATGTGGTCTTGACTCTTGTTATGATTTGGTTGTAATTGGGACACTCGTCCTGAGCATGACTTTACTCTGGCATTTATTGGTCTTGACTGGGGAGCTTGTGGTGCGGACTTACCTGAACCGATAGTTTAGACCTCGGTCGTATCAGACAACTCGTTATGCCAAGGGCAATATTCTTCATATCAGGTCTGACACTTTGACATTTCAATTCCTTGCGTGCACTTCCGTATAAGTGAGTCAAATTGGTCCATGGTAGGACCAGTGAATGGGAGTGTCACACTCTTTAATGTGCCGAGATTTCAGGGCTCCATTAGAGAATAATTGCGATCCATCTAACAGATCGCCAGCCTGTGGCTTTGAATACTTCGTGTACACAGAAGCGAATTACAGGCACCACGCATTGCCACTCTGCAGATGCCTGCACCGCGCCCTTCACCTGAGACAGCGCTACACATTAAGAAAGCGGCACAGTATTGCTGCTCCAGTCTATTAGGGCAAACATAGTCTCGCCACTTGTTCTGAGCTGCACCAACTTAGTATAACTTCTATGTAGAATAAATCCATTGAAGTCTATTTACCGTTAGACAATTTCAGGTTGTGTCATCAATGTTTTGAGTCAGAGTAAATAGTTTAATAGGACAAACCTTAGTTTTTGCCAAACAAGTGCCACCAAGTGGAGTGCTAACTATTCGTTGTGTCTGCTTGTGTTGCCAACAGTTCATGATTTGTTTGTCATCTCGCTTTTGTTTTTTGTCCTATTTTATGATCTATAAACTTTTGCCATAACTTTTTATAATGCATTAATTATGTTTTGTTATATTAATCAGTCAGCAATATTTGACTACAATAACGACAGGGCCACCATTAATTCAGTTATTTCACCATTCATGTTCATTTATATTCTGATAAAAGTGATACCCTCCAATGCAGGTTAATAACAACACTGTCAAAGGGCAAAATCTATTTAGCAGATGCATGGGTCAGGTAGACAAGTGAAAGGCTTGTTGGTTAAAGTGATTGCTGTCAGGGTATAAACTCACATTCACCTGTAGCCTTTCAAATCACACTGCAAGTCCATTGTAGTTTTGCAATTTGGCGACCCTGCCAGGATCCTGAAATGATGTCACCTCCTGTAACCATCACATGTCAGATCTGCTACAAGGTTTCTGGTTCACCATGTTGAAATTCAGTTGGTGCACTGAGTTAAATCAGCTTCACATAATCATGAGAATTGCTGGTGCTAAATGCATTGACAGTTGTAAATTTCTGTGTGTTGTTTGTTTGTATTTTCTTTAATTTGTTGTTGTGCTCTCTGTGTCACTTGTTGATTGTTCCTGACGAGAATGGCGTTATGTTGCTGTGGGGATGGTAGATTATTTTGGCTCTTGCACATTATTATCAAAAATGGTTCAAATGGCTCTGAGCACTATGCGACTTAACTTCTGAGGTCATCAGTCGTCTAGAACTTAGAACTAATTAAACCTAACTACCCTAAGGACATCACACACATCCATGCCCGAGGCAGGATTCGAACCTGCGACCGTAGCGGTCGCTCGGTTCCAGACTGCAGCGCCTAGAACCACACGGCCACTCTGGCCGGCGACATTATTATCAATTAGGGTTTTTTTTTATTTTATGCATTGGCAGGGATTTAGAATTCATCACTCGCCAGAGCAAATTTTAGGGTAGAAATTGAACAGTTGAAATCTCTCAGGAGGAGAAACCTGAATGCATGCTCTCTAGAAGCAAGGCACGTTTGCTCCAAAGTAGGAGAATATTTGAAGCTCATCGCAAATGGATCAATGTCAGACTGGTAGCACTGATCAAGAGTAAGTTGCAGAGAATTCTCAGTCGAATGTAGTAGCTGACCTTGCGGATATGTCGAACGCGGAATTTTCTGATTATTACGAGGAAGTTCAGACAGACAACGAGTGTGAAGGTGAAACCACAGCAGAGCGCCATGTAGAATCTGCAGGCTTGGCAAGACGTACCATTAGCGAGAATGGCAGACCAGACTCATGAACCAAACGTTGCAGTGCGATGGAATCGTGTTCATCTAGTCCTGGAGGACTTAATGGAGGATCTAAATCTGAGGCCTTCATGCGATTTATGCAAGAAGCGGAGAAAAAGAGGCAGGAGAGAGAGAAAATAGCCATGAAGGAGGTGAGGGAGACAAAGTAGGTACGAATGGTAGCTGAACAGCTTGCTGAAAGTATAGACCAGGTTAAAAAGGAAGTCACAGGTGTTAAAGAAGAGCTAGAAAGCGTCAGGAAAACGTCGACAGAGGCGCAAGATGTCGCGAACGAGGCAAAACGCGAGGCCAGGGCGAGGCAAGGACGCTTTGTTAGCTAAAGGATAAGTAAAACAGGTTAAAACCGAAATGTGCAAAACCAGAAACGGGTAAGCAGGATCGTCCAGGAGACACAAGAAAAAATTAGCGAGGAGGTAAAGCACATCGAACAGATCGAGAACAAACAGGCAGAAGTATCTTAGGTTAAAAGAAGAGCAGACTCAGATCACCTTACAACACAATGAGCTAGCAAAACACGTCCAGCAAGCATGTCAGCGCGTTGGGCAATTAGAATCACCATCTGGTACGGCAGCACTCCCGCATGATCAGGGAAGGAGAGAAGGGCATGTGTTACGACATTTCGATGCGCTGTATGAATATACATCACCAACGCAAAGGCGGAAGCCGCAGTAGAACATACCAGCCGCCATAGGGTGCACGACAAAGAGCGTGCCGTCTGTGACGCAAAGTATGGCAGGAACGGAACCAGAACACAATTGTGTACGTCTTCGGCGGACAGAAACATTACTCCGTGGATCTGGCGACACAAGAGGAGGTCTTAACAGTGCTCAAGGATCGTTTAGACACCGATTTATGGAGACGAATGTTGCAGAAACGAGGGAAAATCCGTTCACAGGAAATGTGGAAACATTCGACCACAAACACTTCAGATCCACTCAAAATTTCCAAACATACAAAGAGAATACCAGTACATTACATTCAAACAGTTGGATAGCTCAGTACGATAAAGTGCTACCGGAACCGTGGCCGCTGAAGTACAAGCTGGAATTTATCTGCAGATTTTTAGAGGGATCTGTAGCCGAGCGCAGTGTTGCTGAGAGCCGCCGCTTATACAAAAGAGATCAGGGAAGCGCTCCGTGACACATATTGGTCGCAGAACACGCAAAAAAGAATCAAGCAGAGATTATGCTGGGCCAAGACCTAGAAGCGTCAGGGTTTCACAGTCTGGTGAAGTTCTTTGTATTGGTAGTTGAGAAGAATCGGTTTTTATACCAGCCGGTACAGTCTCAAGGAAATTATGAGGCACTTTGACATCAAATTACCTCAGCACTATGAACAACTCCTTATTGAAAGGTGCAACGATTCCACTGAATCGTTCAAGAGCGTGCTACGCGACGTAGACCACGTCAACGAAATACAAATGCAAGAGAGAGGGATAGAAACAATGACCGCAATTGACAAGGCTCGTCAGAAAATAACGACAGCAAACGAAATGGGGGAAATTGTCGAGCACAGGGAAGAAACAACTTGAACTATAGAGACAGTAACCTTCCACCGTGGGAGAATAGAGGTAGGCGAGGCAATTACAACAATAATTACAATGAAGGGCAAAAAAGAAACTGGAGAGAACAACGAAATCCAAACCAGTTCCAGTGGGATACTGGAGAAACCAAATTTAAACAGACGCAAAATCCCCAAGATCGGCGATCTTTTAACAGAAGCTCGGAATTTAGCGCGGACTTCAATGCGACATGCTTACAACGGTTTCCACCACGAAACTTTGCCTCGAAACCTGGCAGAAAATCCAGAGAGATTTTGGTCGTGTGTGAAGTATGTTAGCGGCAAGAACCAATCAACGCCTTCTCTGTGAGATAGCAATGGAGATACTATCGAAGACAGTGCTGCCAAAACAGAGTTACTAAGCACAGCCTTCCGAAATGCCTTCACAAAAGAAGACGAAGTAAATATTCCAGAATTCGAATCAAGAACAGCTGCCAACACGAGTGACGCAGAAGTAAATATCCTCGGATTAGTGAAGCAACTTAAATCACTTAAGGGGCTCCGGAAAGGCTCAAAATCATGAAAAGTTCAATTTTTACTTTTTTGCGTTTTCTGAATCTGCAGACTATTACCTTTTAATAGATATATAATTTATTCAATTCCGAAGACTACAACTATTTTTAAATTTTTTTTGAAATGTGTTCTACATGGGCGTGACCCACTGTGGCGCTGTTAAACTGCTGTCAAATGATGTTATTATTAACGTCCGTGTTCATCAGGTACATTTTAGTGATGTGAGATAAAGTATGTGTTGTGGCTAACCTGTGATGGTTCAATATATATCGCTGGTGTGATTGTCGATTGTTTCATGTTTATTTACTCTGTCGTTATCTCGAAAATATTCGTAATTAATTCTGTTTCTTGAGTCTCTGTTTTGTTGAAGTATAATAATGAGTAAAAGTAAAGTTATTAGAAATCCTCTGAAGGCTTTTAAGAAAGGGAGAAATGTTGGAAAGCCAAAGGTATGTGTTATTA
The DNA here is from genome assembly GCF_021461395.2 of Schistocerca americana. Lineage (NCBI taxonomy): Eukaryota > Metazoa > Arthropoda > Insecta > Orthoptera > Acrididae > Schistocerca > Schistocerca americana. Next base: position 663,249,960 of record NC_060122.1, read on the forward strand.
CTGTAAACAATAAAGACGATAACCAAGTGAGTGAACCTAACCTCACAAGTACACCTGCCTGTAGCAGTCAAAGTGGGAAAGAAAATACTTCACAGAAGAAGCTTGGTTCAATGAGTGAAAACTATGAATGTTTTATGGGCGAATCGGATGTGAATGAAATATTTGATATGTCGGTTCTCAAAGGAATTTTTTCAAACTGTGTAAGATGTATTCATTGTAGTGAAGTTGGTCTGGAACTCTCCATAATAAAGCACGTAGGACTTGCTAGTGAAATAAAACTGAAATGTGATAAGTGTTCATACATGACTACCTTTTGGAACAGTGTTGCAGTAACTGCAACTGAAGAAAATGGTAGCAAAATCTACGAACACAACAACGAGCGATGCTTGCTTTAGACAAGGAACACATTCGAGCTGCAGACAGGGCTGTAAAGAGTGTAGAAATACAAGCAAGAGTAAACAGGAGGAGGAACAAGAGGAAGCCGGAGGAGGAGTTTGCAGAGGATGAAGATAATCCATCCTATGGACCTGGAATGCACTAAAAAGTTAATCCAATCTTTGTCGCTCGATTCCCAAAACTTTTATTTTCTCATACTAATTACATGTTTTCTAAGGATCTTCCAAACATATTTGTTTCAAACTTTCAGTAAATGTTACACAGTACCTTCTGCATAATTTAACACAGCCGTTTTCCAAAAAACTGTATATTTTTGAATATATAAATAAAAAATTGCAAAAAAATGTTGTGAATTTTCATTACAATTGAAAAAAAAATCATCTTTAATAACTGAACTAAAATTTTGTAAAATCCCTGTGTTAAGTTGTAGCCCATATTCCAATAAATAATCTGTAAAATGTTCAACTTCCTACCTCAAATACTTTGTGAGGAAAGATGTAATTTATAAGCGTTATTTTAACATTGCAAGTATAGGGTGTTCCGGAGCCCCTTAATAAAAGCAAGTCTTCTGGTCCAGACTCTATACCAATTAGGTCCCTTTCAGAGTATGCTGATGGATTAGCTCCATACTTAACAATCATATACAACCGTTCGCTCGACGAAAGATCTATACCCCAGGACTGGAAAGTTGCATAGGTCACACCAATAATCAAGAAAGGTGGTAGGAGTAAGCCACTTAATTACAGGCTCATATCATTAACGTCGATATGCAGCAGGATTCTGGAACATGTATTGTGTTCTAACATTATGAATTACCTCGAAGAAAACGGTCTATTGAGACACAGTCAACATGGGTTTAGGAAACATCGATCTTATGAAACACAACTAGCTCTTTATTCGCATGAAGTGCTGAGTGCTATTGACAAGGGATTTCAGATCGATTCCGTGTTTCTGTATTTCCGGAAGGCTTTTGACACTGTACCACACAAGAGGCTTGCAGTGAAATTGCGTGCTTATGGAACATCGTCTCAGTTATGTGACTGGATTTGTGACTTTCTATCAGAGAGGTCACAGTTCGTAGTAATTGACGGAAAGTCATCGAGTAAAACGGAAGTGATTTCTGGCGTTCCCCAAGGGAGTGTTTTAGGCCCTTTGCTGTTCCTTATCTATATAAACGATTTGGGAAACAATCTGAGAAGCGGTCTTCGGTTGTTTTCAGATGACGCTGTCGTTTATCCACTAATAAAGTCATCAGAAGATCAAAACAAACTGCAAAACGATTTAGGAAAGACATCTACTTGGTGCAAAAATAGGCAATTGACCATAAATAACGAAAAATGTGAAGTCATTCATGTTAGTGCTAAAATCAATCCGTTAAACTTCGTTCACACGTCAATCTAGAAGCCGTAAATTCAGCTAATATCTAGGAATTACAATTACTAACAACTTAAATTGGAAGGAACACATAGAAAATGTTGTGGGGAAGGTTAACCAAAGGCTGAGTTTCATTGGCAGGACACTTAGAAAATGTAACAGATCTACTATGAAGACTGCCTACACTACGCTTGTCAGTCCTCTTTTAGAATACTGCTGCGCGGTGTGGGATCCTTTCCAGATAGGACTGACATAGCACATCGAAAAAGTTCAAAGAAAGGCAGGACGTTTTATATTATCGCAAAATATGGGAGAGAGTGTCAGTGAAATGATACAGGAGTTGGGCTGGTTATAATTAAAAGAAAGCATATTTCGTGGCGACGGAGTCTTCTCACGAAATTACAATCACCAACTTTCTCCTCCGAATGCGAAAATATTATGTTGACACCGACCTACATAGGAAGAAACGATCACCACGATAAAATAAGGGAATCAGAGCTCGTACAGAAAGATATAGGCGTTCGTTCATTCAGGGCACTATACGAGATTGGAATAACATAAAATCGTGAAGGTGGTTCGATGAAGCCTCTGCCAGGTACTTAAATGTGATTTACAGAGTATCCATATGGATGTATTTGTAGATGAAGATGGAGCACAGCAGCAAATTCACAACTGGAAGAACAACAGTTAATGCCAGCAAGAAAACCAACAAGATCATCATATCCAGGATAGGTCACCCAACAGAAGTCTAAATAGAAAATGGCGCTTGGATGCTGCAGACACAGCTCAAAACAAGGCAACAGAAACTACCGGAACGAGAAACATCTACATGTTAGAATATGAAGACACAAGATTTGTAGAATAGGTGTATATAGTAGTTCATTTATGTCAGAGTAAAGAGCCAATTTGTACAAAGAACTTCAATGGATATGCAAAATCGAGGTGATATTGTGTAGCATAATATAGATTATTCGTTTATTGAATTTCTCTAATTGATATTTTTGTAACTGTCATTTATTAGCTTACGGTCCAACTCCTTGAGGCATGTGGTCAATGAGCAGCGCGGTTGTTACATCACTGTATCCATGCGTTCATTGGCTGCCCGAAAATCAAAGTCAGCATTGAATAGAAATTCGTCATAAGTGACAACTCCTCGTATTAACTGACACCTTTCTCTGTGGCATGATAATCGCTGCACGCTGACTGAACTAATCTCGGGCGTGGACGTGTGTGATTTCCTTAGGTTAGTTAGGTTTAAGTAGTTCTAAGTTCTAGGGGACTAATGGCCTCAGCAGTTAAGTGCCATAGTGCTCAGAGCCATTTGAACCATTTTTTGACTGAACTAAGCTCAGGGTCCAACCGAAATTTACCTATGGAACAAATGCCCATTATGTCTTCGGACCTCACTGTCAATGTCCATTATCACACTACAAGGAGTAGAAGAATGTCAGTCAAAAAACAATCTCATTATGAACATCTAATTCAGCTGTATGATTTTAGTAGCAGTGTCTTCCATAATATCACTATAGTCTGTGAAAGTATATCTGTCCTTTTCAGTGGTATTTTATGCACTGCCCAAGAAGCCAGTGTACGTTGCTTTCCGCTGTTTAGTGATGACGAGAGCGTGGTGATGCCGCTGCGCATGTTTCTCTCGATTTTCGGGTGTATTACGAGTATGAGTGGTATTAGTTGCCCACACATTAGGTCAGCTGGGATTTTCAGCCATCGCCAGTCGTACGATGAAGAATTTCTCGACGTCTTCCTAATTTACTGACACCATGATAGCGCTGTAAGCGAAAGCCATTATGAGGCATGAGCATGTACAGTGTGTGTCACAGTGGTGTGGTGTACCTCTGGTTCAGGAAAAGGAGGAAAATAGTAAGAGAGGGACCATTGGTGAGGATGAGGATCAACCTACGTCGGGGAACTAATTTATCTTTTTGTATTTTATTACAGTGGCACTCAAACAAGAGGAAATTGGAGGCATTTTTGTAACATGTAAAGCAACAAGAGAGTGGGACATAATGACATTTGTAAGTTTCAGACATGCTAATGCAGGAGCGGTTGTCATGAGACAGACCATATATGCAGACAAATGATATCATGGTTTTGGACCACTTCGGCATTTGGAGATAATGCTACCGGATTAACTCAGGACAGGATGAGTATGTGTAGCATAGTCTTAACATAAGAATGCAGAGAGCTCAGAGGTAAAGTTGACGGGCGTTAAGCAAATAAGTCAATAATAGGTGTTGTGTGGATTGAGCCTATTGGGTGAAGTGTGGATGCAGTGCTGGCCCATCATAGGGTGTATGCATGATGGGAAATGTTGCTAACACAACTCCCACAAAAAAATCAGAGACACTTGCACCACATTTTTAAGACAATTGTAAGTATTAAGGATGTCATGTTTAGTCAATACAGTAACACATATTTCTTCCTTTCATTTTAATTACGATCACTTAAGAAATCATACATGGGTTCATACTGTATTTTTTAAAGAGTTTATTTTTGGGTTGTTGTTCTATTCATAAGAAACGCCTTGCAAAGATCGATGTAAAACCTGGGCACTGAAGCGTACTACAAAGACTGTGCAGATGTTGGAATCCGTCAAACCAGCTGTCAGTACACCCTGTGGGACATCACAAGGCAACACTGTGGCCAATGGCGACGACCATGTGGCAGGTTGAAGAAAATGCCTGTGGCAGGCAGCCAGATACCTGCCGAGTGGAGGGGATGGCGTCACAACAAGGCCTGAAGGGATCCCCCACGTAGGCACACCCCTCTCCAGACGGCGTGCAGTGTTAGGTGGCCACGATCTGGACGATTTACTCCTGCAGTCGTGCACCATGCCACAGACAGTCACTGGACACGCTACTCACTGGCACACTGAGAGACAAGAAATCATCGGTAGGAGACGGGTTGCACACCAGATGCATCGCTGTCTCACCACATAATACAAGGGAAGACAGCATTTTTACAGCTACCAGATAGACACGACAGGGGCAGAAACGTCACTACCTGAGTTGGAGATGTTGGGCGCTGTGCATCTACACCGGGGTCTCATTCCCTCCCACCAGACTGCATGTCGATCACACCCAACAGCGCGCCACGTGCCAGTTGCTGCCAGGTTGAGGTAATGTCAATAGCCAGCTGTCTTACTCTTACTGCCATGGACCAGATAAGGGAGAAGAGCCATCCGCTGTTGCTACTAAATCAAGCGCTGAATGAAGGGTGACCCTCACTCTGGCACAATATTGCTGCACCTTGATTCTCAGCCAGTCCAGAAACCATTTGTGTGTATGTTTAGTGCCATGTTACATCTAGTGACTTACGTAAATTGTCTCGCCTGGGATCCTTCTGCAAGGATCGATAGGATCTTTCATGACTCTGAGTCATATGTAATTCTATACGTTTTCTTGTGAAACGTTTAATTTTTGATGCAACTGCCTTAGTGAAGATAATTTGTCAAGTGTTTAGGTAAATTCTACTGGAAAATTATGCTTTTCAAATGTCTTGTAGGTAGAAAAAACAATATTAAACTGCCCTAGGAACTAAGCACAATAGATGACATTTTACTTGCTTCTATAGATTTTGAAAACGATTGTTTCTTAAATTATAATTATTCTCGGTTTATGTATTACGGATGACTGAAACCCGGTGAATGACTGAGCAAGGGTATATCGCTAAGGCAGCGATTGGTTCAATATCCGTGGAATTGTAATGTGTTAGAGACATTAGTCATCTCTCACCTCAGAAATTGCATGAGTGAATAAAAATACTGCTGAAAGGCATTTTTAACCACTTAGTAATGGTTTATCTGAAGGCTGTGGTATAGCATCGACCATAGGGTCCACAAGAATCACTGCACTCAGCAGTGTCCATATGTGCTTCTTCAGGCATGCAGCTTTGTGTGAATGAGTGACTCCTGCGGTGAATGAGGCCATGTTAGGATGGTTTTTCACATACAGTCTTGGTTGGCAAAGTCACCTCCAACACTTAAGTTGTCTTTGTCAATACTGTTGGATGATTCCCTCTGTTCCCTGTCACAATATGACATTTTGAAGTGAGACAATACACTTGCAGAAATCAAGCGTAAGTGAGGAGCGGCGAGAGAGGGCGAGTGAGGCACTGTCTCATTATTGTTCATATTCAAGGTTACTCTTTAATGTTGATTTTACACCAAAGACATCATTTTTGTGTGATGACAGGAAATTATCAACATGAGCAGGCACTGAGGGGAGCACGTACGTTGTTAATAGACGCAGTAGTTCTATGACAGCTCTCCTTCAAATAAAATTTCTGAAGAAGAGAGTAAGCAGGCACTTTTGGAAATTTAACAGAACATCTTACTGTGAACCTTTGGGGTTTGGAAGCCACGTGCACCTTTTAGGGAAAGGAACATCTTGAAGCACTTACCGGGGCTGAATGCTGGTCCCATGAATTTCTTGCTTTGGTGTGCACACAGTGCTTTTGGCCGAAGAGAAGAAAAAAACTGCCTGCCTGGATTTACATAGGCGCCTCTAGCCATAACAGAGGCAGGATCTAAGAGAAATGTAGGTCGCCTGGCAAAGGCGTAAACACCCTTTGTGAACATGGATGGTGGACTAAAAATTCGCGACTGTTCATGTTCACTGTGGACCGGGCACTATGGAGGGAGCCATCAGGTGGTGTTGTCACTCTGTCTGCCGAATTTTTGCGAAGCCTCAGGCCTTTGAAAGAATTTTAGAATCGAAAGCTACATTTATGGTGGCTCTGAAATGATCTATGTTGGGACACGAAAGCTCTTCTCTTAGTTTAGCCGAGGCCTCTGGTCGGACATACTGTAATGTTCGGGCTGTCCAAATAATGATGTCTGTGGTAATTATGTTGTTCACTTTAGACCTCGACGGAAACTCAAAACATACTGCCTAAAGTGACCATTGGAAAAAACTAGTTGGGAGCACAATATCTTCTTCTCTCTGAATGGGAATTTATGTGTCAGGGATTGGCTGCTTCTCCAGAAAAGAGAAGAATATTATTAACTTTGATTAGGGCTGGGCGATGGGTAGAGCAAGCAGACAAGTTGGGGGGGGGGGGGGGGGGCGGAGGGCGATGTGGAGCTGTCGAAGTCTTGTGATTGGCACAAAACCCTTGTGGGGGTTGTTGTGTGAGTGCTTTTGGGGAGTTTACTGAGTTTTTATGGAAAGAGAACAGTGGATAAACTTGGTCTTCTGGTTCAGACTCTGGTCGGGAGAGTATTATGGTCTTGACTCTTGTTATGAGTGGGTTGCACTTTGGACACTCTTCCTGAGCGTGACTTTGCACTGCCATTGGCCTTGACTGGAGAACCTGTGGTGAGGATCTAACTCTACCAACAGTTTAGACGTCAGCCATCTCAGAGAACTCGCTGTGCCGAGGGCAATGTTGTTCGTGTCAGGCCTCTCGCCTAAACATTGATCTCCTTGTGTGCACTTTCGTATAATTGTGTCAAACTGGTCTGTGGTACGACCAGCGAATGGAAGTGTCATACGCTATAATCCGCCGAAATTAGGGAGTAATTGCGATCCATCTAACCGATCGCCAACTTGCGACTTTGCGTATTTTGTGCCTGCGATAACGAATTACAGGCGCTGCACATCGCTACTCTGCAGATGCCTGCACACGACTGTTACTTGAGACAGCGCTGCACATCGAGAAAGGGGTGTGGTATTGCTGCTCCAGCCTATTAGGACAAACATAATCACAGTCTCGCCACTTGTTCTCAGCTGCACCAACTTAGTATAACTTCTGTGTAGTCTTTGCCAACCAATTGTCGACAAGTAGAATGTTAACTATTCGTTGTGTCTACATGTGCTGCCAACAGTTCATGATTTGTCACCTCGCTTTTGTTGCTTGTTCTATTTTATGATCAATAAACTTTAACCATAATTTTTACAAGATTAAGCCTGTGTTATGTTAACCGTCCATTAATAATTGACTACAATAATAACAGGTCCGCCATTTCATTCAGTTACTTCATAATTCATGTTTATTTAGAGTCTGATAAAAGTGATAACCTCTAATGCAGGTTAACAACAACAACCACTGCGAATGGGAAAAATCAATTTAGCAGACACATGGGCCAGATAGACAAGTGAAGGGCTTAGTGGTTAAAGCGACTGCTATCAGCCGGCCGGGGTGGCCGAGCGGTTCTAGGCGCTACAGTCTGGAACCGACGCGACCGCTGCGATCGCAGGTTCGAATCCTGCCTCGGACATGGATGTGTGTGATGTCCTTAGGTTAGTTAGATTTAAGTACTTCTAAGTTCTAGGGGACTGATGACCTCAGAAGTTAAGTCCCATAGTGCTCAGAGCCATTTGATTGCTATCAGGACGTAAACTCATAGTCCCCTATAGCCTTTGAAATCATACCGTAAGACCAATGTAGTCTTGCAAAGTAATTAGTGACTCCCATTTCGTTTCTAGTAACTTCTCATCTTTCGTTATTTCTTTTCTTAGTCACTGCTAATTAATGCGAAGACACAATATAACCAGCTATGCTTTTGTCTTTGTAGGCAAACATTTTGTTGAGATCTATCTAGCACTGAATGTTGGTGCTGACGGGTCCCATGGAAGCCCAGGTAAATGTCCCCTACGACATAATAATAGTTAATAATTGACTACAATAATAACAGGGCCGCCATTTCATTCAATTATTTCATCATCCATGTTTATTTAGAGTCTGATAAAAGTGATAACCTCTAATGCAGGTTAACAACAACAACCACTGTCAAAGGGCAAAATCAATTTAGCAGACACAAGGACCAGGTAGACAAGTGGAGAGCTTGCTGGTTAAAGTGATTGCCATCAGGACGTAAACTCATGGTCGCCTATAGCCTTTGAAATCATACCGAAGACCAGTGTAATCTTTCAAAGTAAGTAGTAACTCCCATTTCGTTTCTAGTAACTTCTCATCTTTCGTTATTTCTTTTCTTAGTCACTGCTAATTAATACAAAGACGCGACATAACCAGCTATGCTTTTGTCTTTGTAGGCAAACATTTTGTTGAGATCTATCCACCTAAAAACATTGCAGTAGCGCTGAATGTTGGTGCTCACGCGTCCCGTGGAAGCCCATGTAAATGTTCTCTACAACATAACATTGGCTCCACTGACCTGCGTCCATGGCGTGGTGCAAGCTCCGAACAGCTGTTCGCCGGCGTGACGGCATATCCGGACACGGCCAACGACTTACATGAAACGTGATTTATCTGACCAGGTGGTAACTTTGCATTGATCCATTGTTCAACGATCCGGCCCCAATGAAATCGTAGCATGGGGAAAAGTAAGGGGCGTCTGACGTGGAGACCCAAGTTCAACAATCTGTAAAACAAAATATTAAAACGAAGCAAAAATTAGTGTAAGGAGGGCCACGCGTGAAGCGTTCAACGAATTCGAAAGTAAAAATCTGTCTACCTACTTGACAGAAAATTGTGAGAAATTTCGGTCTTACCTTAAATCAGTAACCTGACCGAAGACATCTGAACAGGCACTATGTGACCCTAAGAGCACTGACACGAAGGACGACACGGCAAAGGCTGAAATACTAAACGTTTTTTTCCAAAACTGTTAGAGGAAGATCGCACGATAGTGCCTCCTTTAAATGGTTGCACGAAATAATCGATTAAGGGATAGAAAAGCAACTGAAATCGTTCAACAGAGGGAAGATCATTGGACCTGGTGCGACAGCAGTACGATTCTACGTAGCGTAGGGATAGGAACTTGACCTTCTGCTAGCAGCAGTGTACCGCCGATCTTTGGAGGACCGAAGTGTTCCTGGTAGTTGCAAAAAGTACTGCTTATTCCGGCTTTCAAGAAGGGTCGTCGAACAGATATACAAAACTATCTTTGACATCTAACCGACGTTGTAGAGTTGTGGAACTTGTTTTATGCTCGCATATTATGACATTTTTGAAGGTTGAAAATATCCTCTCTAGAAACCAAACGGATTCCGAAAAGAACGATCTCATGAAACCAAGCTCGCTCTATTCGTTCACGAGACTCAGAAAGCAGCAGACATCGGCGCCTAGCTAGATGCCCTGTTCCTCTATTTTCAGAAGGCAATCGATACAGCTCTGCTCCGCCACCTAATGAACGAAATACGAGCGTACTGCATAGAAGACCAAGTGTGTGTTTGGACTGAATACTTTCTAGCAAACAGAACAAAGCCTGTCATTCTAAACGGAGAGGAGTCTTCAGATACAAAAGTAACTTCGTAGGTGCCACAAGGGAGTGTTGTAGGACCATTACTTTCCACAATACGTATACTCTGTGAACAAAAGTATCCGGACACCTCCAAAACATACGTTTTTCATATTAGTTGCGTTGTGCTGCCACCTACTGACAGTTACTCCATATCAGCGACCTCAGTAGTCAAGAGACACCGCGAGAGAGCAGAATGGGGCGCTCCGCGGAACTCACGGACTTCGATGTGGTCAGGTGATTGGGTTTCACTTGTGTCATACGTCTGTACGCAAGATTTCCACACTCCGAAACATCCCCAGGTCTACTGTTTCCGATGTGATAGTGAAGTGGAAACGTGAAGAGACACATACAGCACAAAAGCGTACAGGTTTACGTCGTCTGTTGAATGACAGAGACCGCCAAAAAACTTTCATGACACCACCGACAATTGCCATTATTTTTTATAGTAAATCTGGTGCTGTCGTGACTTGTTGGATTGTGGATGTGATGATGGATATGAGATGGCAGGTTGTTGGTATGGCGAATGCCCGGTGAACGTCATCTGCCAGCATGTGTAGTGCCAACAGTAAAATTCGCAGGCGGTGGTGCCATGGAATGGAGGGGGCTTGCACCCCTTGTTTTTTTGAGTGACACTGTCACAGCACAGGCCTACATTCATGTTTTAAGCACCTTCTTGCTTCCCACTGTTGAAGAGCAATTTGGGAATGGCGACTGCATCTTTCAACACGATCGAACACCTGTTCATAATGCACGGCCTTGGCGGAGTGGTTACACGACAGTACGATCCCTGTAACGGACTGGCCTGCACAGAGTCCTGACCTGAATCTATAGAACACCTTTGGGATGTTTTGGAACGCCGACGTCGTGCCAGGCCTCACCGACCGGCATCGACACCTCTCCTCACTGCAGCACTCCTTCAAGAATGGGCTGCCATTCCCCAGAAACCTTCCAGCACCTGATTGAACGTATGCCTACGAGACTGGAAGCTGTCATCAAGGCTAAGGGTGGCCCAATACCATACTTAATTCCAGCATTACCGATGGAGGGCGCCACGAACTTGTAACTCATTTTCAGACAGGAGTTCGGATACTTTTGATCACATAGTGTATAAATTACCTTGTAGATAACGTCAGAAGTTGCATAAGGCTTTCGCGGATGAGATGTTGTTTATGTTACCAGCATTGTGTGAAATCCCGCTTTCTGCAGAATCGTTAGGTAATGTATAGAATGCTTAAAATCGAACGTCAAATTATGAAAAGACTGATATTTTATACATTTCCAAGGCGTTGTATACTTTGCCGGATTGTCTGCTGGCAAAGTGTGTAATACGCCTGATCACACCATTTCTTCCCACCACCAGTGTTCGCCGTGGCGTTCGGGTCTTCGTTTAATGGTTGAGAAGACAGCGTGTTGTTATACGACGTTCAACTATCACGCCATGGATATGACCATAATAGTTCTTCAGTGTACAGCATCCGGCTGAAGTTCCACAGACATCACCATGTCGGAAGGGAGCGTAGTGCCAAACAAGTAATCACGCAATGCTGACATGCAACGACGGTTTTGCGCTGAATTATCTCAAATAAGAGCCACTGCTGCAGAAACTGTGTTTTCTTAACCGAAACCAACTATCAAATGTTAGTCAACGATGTAAAAAAGTCCAAGACGACCATGATGAACCAACCACGGTACTACTATCTGCTAAAACACTACGACGTAAAGATGGTCGAGATTAAGACTAAGTTGATCTATCCTGTTAAAGAAGGTACGATTGTTATTCAATTTTACGTCGCGGACTCCGAGTTATTTGACAAGCTCCATAAGGCCCAATTGGCTGTTGATCATGGAGGGCGGGACAGTATGTTGAAAGAGCTTTCTCCCAAGTATAAGAACATTACCCGTCATGATATTGAGCTGTACATCCACCTTTGTGAGCCTTACCAGAAGAAGCAAAAAGGTGTTACAAAAAGGTATTGTGGTCAAGCCAATGATTTTTTGGAATTCAGTTCCCGTTGTTAGGTCGATGTCAACGATTTTCAGCCCAATCGTGATAGATGGCACAAGTTTATAATGGTCTACCTAGCTCATCTCACTAAGTTTGTAGTTCTCAGGGCTCTGAAATCAAAGAAAGCAGAAGAAATAACCCACAGCCTCATCGACATATTTAGGGTGCTTGGTGCTCCAACGATTATACAACCCGATAACGGCACAAAATTTGCAAACATTGTGGTAAGCAGTCTATCGGAGTACTGGCCTACCTTGAAGATCGTCCATGGCAAGCCGCGTCACTCACTTCAGAGGAGCGTCGAAAGAGCAACCAGGACATTGAAAATATGCAATTTGCTTGGATGCAAGATGAAAAAACTAGCTGCTGGAATGACGACTGCGGTTGGTCCAACTTACGAAAATCAGAGCTTTTGATTCTGGTATTGGAAGGTCACCATACGAAGCTCTGTTCGGCTGCAAAGCTAGAATAGGTCTCTGAACGCCGTCCCTGCCTACGTCTTTTATAAGACTAGAGACAGAGGAAGAGCTGGAAAAAATACAGAAAGCGTACAAACAACACAACAGCAGGAAGAAAGACGAGATGAATGAATGCAAGAGGCACAGGGCCTTGCAGAATCGTAGATGAAAATGAAATCTATGATGGAGTAAACTAAAACAGTGGAGAAGCCATGGTTATCGAAGAGTCTTACGTTTCTTTGCTTATCGAAAATCCTTCTTTTGTGACTGCTTAAAAGAAACCAACTTTGCCCATACAAGTAAAAAGTGTGGCCGAAACGTTCGTGCTATCTGTGGACATTCTCCTACTGATCATGTCGACAACTAAGTAGAAGGTTATGGGGTTAGCATTTTATGTGGTGTTTGTTTCGATATTGAGAAAGCTGTCCAAAGTAAAACGACATCGAAATTGCAGAAAAATGAAAAGGGATTCTGACAAAAAAAATTTCTCCTGTGTCTCTGGTCGCGACAGTGCGAGTTCCAATTCTCGAAGTCGACAAAGTACGGGGTGACTCACGCAATCTGTTGCTATGAACGTGACGAAAGATGGCTTTTACCGACTTGGAGCTGCAGAAGGAATCTTGAGGTAGCTTTACACAAGATCAGAATTCACCGTATGTAGAAAGAATGAGAATCGAAGGCGTTCCTGACCAAAAAACACCTCTCCGAACTGCAGCTATTTCATTTCTCTGTGCACAGGAAGTGGCCAACGATTCGCCAGGTGCATGTGCAACGCGAAATGCCAAAACATGAGGTGGTTTGTGTGAAAAAGAAAACTGGATGTCAAAATGCCACTCTAGCCTTCCCTGCCAGAACAGGTAGGTCATGGCAGTTCTGCTTTGCTTTTTACCGGTAACAGTATTCGCATTCTTCTTTTAGACGTGAAATGTATGTACAAGACCAAATTGCCAAAACGAAAAGTGTTTTCTTCTGTGAAGAAGAAATATGAGTACTCACTGTAACAAGTACTTCAGCTTCAGTTCTGCTTTCATTGTTTCCCTGTAAGAATATCCTGTGCGCTATTTTTATTAATTAATAAAGGCTACTCATCTTGTGGGCTTTTAACACTTCGTGTAAATGGTCTTAGCCATTCTGTGTAATACCTAGGAATCGTATAGAATGCCTGGGAAAAGTGTGTAACATTTTCATAAGAGACTTACATAACTTGCCTAAAACCACCAGGCATTCTATGCATTACCCAGGGATTCTTTAGAAGACCGGAATTTCACACAATGCCGGTAACATGTACAGAGAAGGCGTGACGCTGTAGAATTGTAGCGAAGTGCAGGGAGAACTCCACAAGATCGACGCTGGGTGCAGAGAGTGGCAACTGATCCTCAACATAAGGAAATGTAACATACTGTGAATACATAGACAGAAAGATCCTTTACTGTATGATTATGCAATTGCAAGACTATCTCTGGAGGCAGTTCCTTCCATAAAATATCTAGGAGTATCCAGAATGAGATTTTCACTCTGCAGCGGAGTGTGCGCTGATATGAAACTTCCTGACAGATTAAAACTGTGTGCCGGACCGAGACTCGAACTCGGGACCTTTGCCTTCCCTGTGAGGGCGGATCGTGAGTCGTGCTTGGGTAGCTCAGTTGGCAGTTCGGCGCTAGCGGCCGTGCGAAGGGGAGGTCCGAGACTTCCGCCTGTGCGGCGTGTGCGAGTGTTTGTTTACTTGTGGCCTTAGTCTGAACGCGGGCTAGTAACACCGATCATGGCGAACAAGTACAGGAAAACTACATTACGATTCAATTTCTGCAAAGACTACGAACGACCAAAGGCATTAGCAGTGGAACGATTCATTCGAGAGGACGTCAAGATACCGCCAAACGATATTATCGGAATTCACCTATCCATCGTTAGTCCCACGGTGTATGTTAAGATGGTAAATGACGCGGCGTGTGAGAGAATTCTACAGGCGACAAAAGCAGGTCTCCGATTTTGCCATAGTGACGGGAATGTCGGCACGGTAACTGTAGAACATGCTGGTCTGGGTATACGGACAATACGTGTTTTTGAGCTGCCATTTGAGCTCCCGGCTGACGAAGTTATCGAGGCTTTTAAGCCATACGGCACAGTACATGGTCACACAGCAGAACGCTGGACACAATTCGCCACATACCCCGTTCTTAACGGAGTGCGGCAGATCACTATTGATCTTCAGAAGCATGTACCGTCCTATCTGACAATTGGTGGTTGTCGGGCGGTGGTGATTTACGATGGTCAACCACGTACATGTTCTGGATGTGGCCAGGAGGGACACCTCAGGTCGAACTGTATGCAACGGCGGGTTACACAACTGCCTTCAGATGTGCGGGAGCCGTCGCCGGCGATGACAGTACTACCGATCACCTATGCCAAAGCCCTCACTGCGTCCGCTAATGACCGAAAGGACACAGCCTCGGTGGAAGATCAAGATGGCACTCTCCGAAACCTTGTCGCAGACGTCGGGATGACAGAGCATGCTGCTCCGTCGAGCATACAATCTACGGCGACAACATCAGATGAGACCGAACTCCCACCCAGCACACCGATAGTACAAGAAGCAGTTCCAGCCACTACGGATGCTGTTCCGTCTGAAACGCACTCTGAGACGACATCATTAGTTTCGACCGAACTCCCGCCAAGTTCAACGATGGGACTCGAAACACTTCCAGTTCCTACGGATGCTTTTCTGTCGGGCAGCCGTGATTCCCTGCAATCTGAGGACACGGACGGAAGATCACGCAAACAGCGTTCCCCGAAAAGGAGGAAACGGCGGCGTCGCACGACATCTTCTCGGGATGACTCCCCTTGCCCCGACGACGATGTGCCTGTGGACCAAGACGACACAACAGCCTCTACGAAACAGGATGAGGCACTGGGAACTGTTCGATCCGACCCACAGCGGTCTGTCACATTGACGGTACCGGGACGTGGTGATGCTGAAGAGAAATCACAGCCAGTTGGCTCTCCAGACGCAGATGCTGTGGCTATGGACACGAATATATCACAGCCTGAAAAGATGTGGTATGAGGATATTGAGGAGGCGCCGGACGTCATACAGAGGCAGCCGGCACTCACGAAGACGGACTAATAATTGCTGAAGGTGAAGGGAGAGGGGCGAGAGAACGTCTTCTAACTCAGCCCCCGGCGCCGGTGCAGGGAGATGTTGTTGCGCCTCGACAGAGTGGGATTCAACGCCATGCGAACCGTATTGCGACATTAAATATCAATGACGTGCGTTCACCGGCCAAAATACACCTATTGAAGGAAACGGTTTGGGCATCTGATGTGGATATTGCTTTGCTGCAGGAAGTCCACATAGCTGCACTCCCATATATCGCAGGCTACCAATCCTATTCGTCACATGGAGACCACAATGGGAGTGGGGTGGCAGTTTACGTGCGAGATGGCTTCCCAGTGGAAAACGTGTGTTATCTTCCGTCGGCCAGGGGAATGGCTTTCACGACGTTTGGGACACGCATCATCAATCTTTATGCACCGTCGGGAAACAATCGGCGGCGGGAAAGGGCGCGATTTTATGCAGAAGACATTGCTCCACTATTCCATGGACGTTCTGAATGTGTAATAATTGGTGGAGATTTCAACTGCGTTCTCAGCCAGAAAGACCAATGGCCGCAAGCAAACATCAGCCAGGAGTTGCGAATCGTTGTCAACGACCTTGTACTTAGTGACACGTGGGAATTACGACATGGAGCTGCACCGGGATACACCTATGTGACAAGTCATTCGGCAAGCAGATTAGATCGCATTTATATCTCACGGGCTCATGCAAATGATGTCCAGGACGCGGAACGCTGGCCATTGGCATTTTCCGATCACAGCGCTTACATCTGTACGGTGCTTCTTCCCCGTAGAGAGGTGTGGAACAGTAAGGCCCCGTGGAAACTAAACATTCAACATCTACATGATCCTGAATGCCGTCAACGGATCCTTGAGACATGGACGATGTGCGAGCGAAGGGTTGGAAGGTATGCGACGAAGCTTGATTGGTGGCTGACTTGTGCTAAACCGGCGCTTCGCCGTACGTTTATCTCATGTAGCAGGGAGATGGCAGAATGGCGCCCCCGTACCACCGACTTTTATTTTGCAGCACTGCGCGACCTGGATGGTGGCCCGCCGGGACAGGACATCTGGATCGAACACAAAAGGATAAAAGCTAAACTAGTGGCTTTAGCTCGGAAACATCTTCAGGGAACCATGGTGCGCGCCAGATGTCACGATACGATAAGGCACGAGATTCCTTCCATGCACCACGTCGTGAATGAACGAAAGCACCGACGACGCGTTTTGGTACGGGAGTTAATCACCCGCGAAGACCGAAGAGTGACGCGTCAAGCGGACATTGTCTCTGCATTCGTCGACCATTACCAACGCATCTATCGGGAAGAAGCAGCCTCTTTCGATGACCTCGACCGTATAGCCACGTCCGTCTCCCGTACACTGACGGTGGAAGCCGCGGGAACCTTACTGGAAGCCATTAGCTGTGAGGAAGTACATGATGCGATCGCACAAGGTGCGTTGAATCGGTCCCCAGGCATTGATGGGCTTCCTGCTGAATTCTATCGCGGATTTCGCAACGAAATGGCACCGCGATGGACGGAAATGTACAACGAGATGTTAAATTCCGATGCGCCTATTGCACCGGCTTTTATGGAAGGCCTCCTGGTGCCAGTACATAAACCGAAGCCAGGAATTACGGTCACACATTATCGCCCCATCACCCTGCTTAATGCCGACTATAAGATCCTTGCACGGTTGCTAGCGTCCCGATGTCGTATGTTAATTCGTAGCGTTCTCTCTCCGGAACAGACGACACCGGGTGGATCGGTGAATGTGCAAACAGCTACTGGCGAATGCCGTGATGTGATAGCGCTGGCGGAGGAGTGCCGGCTTAAAGCGGCGATGGTGGCGGTTGATTTTGACAGTGCTTTTGATAAGGTGCGCCACAACTATCTGTATGCTGTACTGGAACAAATGGGTTTTCCAGACCGTTTTGGACTGGGTGTTGTGTTGTCCTAGTCATCATCATTTCATCCCCATCGACGCGCAGGTCGCCGAAGTGGCGTCAAATCGAAAGACCTGCACCAGGCGAACGGTCTACCCGACGGGAGGCCCTAGCCACACGACATTTCCATTTTTTTTACTGGTCTCATTAGAAGGATTTACGGGGGCGCACAATCCTTGGTACAGGTTAATGGGCGTATAGCAAGGCCCATTCAAATTCGACGATCCATTCGCCAGGGCTGCCCTCTTTCGATGCTGCTGTTCGCGGTAGCGTTGGAACCATTAATTGGGAGGCTCACCAATTCTCTTTCTGGGATGGAACTACGGGGCTACACCTTCAAATGTCGTGCCTATGCGGACGACCTCCTGCTGCTCGTTCGTTCTGAGGAAGAGGTGAAGACGGTCCTTGAACTGTTGTTGGACCACAGTGTGATCGCGGGTAGTGCAGTGAACATGAACAAATCGGCGGCAATGCCGGTGGGAAGGGGCCTTACGCCGGAAGAAATCAGTCCGTTTCCTTATGTGCAACGATTCCGCTATCTCGGCATAGACTTTACCTCATCTGTAAAACATACTGCAGCAGTTAACTACCGACGTATTTTACGGACAACACGTACCATGGTCCGACAACATCTCCTACGGCGCCTTGATCCTTTGCAGCGAGTCAAGTACCTGAATACTTATGTGGTTTCTCGAATGGTGCATATTTCGCAGATCCTGCCCCTACCACTCACGCTCGGACGTCGACTTCAATCAGCACTAGGCTATTTCGTGATGATTGGATCGCCCCTCAAGGTGCGATACGAAACGCTCACTCTCCCTACGGACAAGGGGGGACTCGGACTTACGAATGTTCACTGCCGTGCGACGGCGCTCCTTCTAGCCACAATGTATAAGCAATGGCGTAGCGGGCGTGATTCCCTTACATCCCGCCTACTGGATCTCCTGGTTCCAGCGTCCCTCACACCTCCGGTGGCGGTGGGCAACATTACGCCACATTTTGCGCATGTCTCAACATTTATCGTGGAACTTAGTTATATCAGAGACGAGCTTCCGCGCACAAGACCGCCATGCGCGAAGGATTTTTATGTTTGGCTGTTACGACGGATAAGTTGTAATGTAATTGAACTGAAACACCCCAGGTTGCATTGGCCGAAGATTTGGAGACATGTGCACCAAAAATTCTTTCCTACCTTCGTTCGGGCACTGTGGTTCTCTGTCGCCTGTGGCAAGTTCAACACCCACCAACGGCTCCATGCAATTGGACTAGTGGACACTCCACTATGCCCGAAATGTCACCAAGTGGATGACGACCATCACCGCTTAACTTGTATCGCGGTGGAGGACGTCTGGCTCCTCGGAAGACAGATGGTGGCTTGCTACCTCCGTGTGACCCCGCAACATATTACACCTGCTTCCTTCTTACATCCGGAGAGTGACTACTTTCCGGCGACTAAATCACAGTCGATCATCTGGATCAAAGGTTGGACGATCGCGTACCTCTATGGGGATACTGCCACGTCGCGACTTGACTTTTGGTATTTCTTGCAGCAAGCCCACAGTGAGGTTCATAGATGGTCACACTATCGGAAAACCTTTGCCAATTATCTTCAGGCAGTCTTCCTTGACCCCCCACGCAGTTGGAATGTGCCGGGTGCAGTCGGTGTGCACATTTGACAGCTGATGATGAACCTCACGCTTCTCTCACCACTCACTATGTAATGCACATACTATACGCTGAAATGGTCTATATGTTCCTTTTAACAGAGTGATCCTTATTGAAAATAAATAAATAAATAAAAAAAATAAAAAAGTTGGTATAGCCCTTGTCCGCGAAAGGCAAAGGCCCCGAGTTCGAGTCTCGGTCCGGCACACAATATTAATCTGTCAGGAAGTTTCATCTAGGAGTTTGTGTACGGAGGCGTTTGAAATGGAACGACCACATGAAATTAATCGCGAGTAAGGCAGATGCGAGACTGGGATGCATTGGAAGAACCCTCAGGAAACGTAATCCATCAGCAAAGAAAATAACTTACAAAACACTCATTTGACCAATACTTGAATCTTGCTCGATTATCTGACCCATACCACATGGGACTGACAAAGGAACTAGAGAAGATAAAAACAAAAGCAGCGGGTTTCGTTACAGATTCATTTAATACGCGCGAAGACACCACAGAGGTGATCGAACAACTCGTGTCGCGAACACTGCATTAGAGGTTTACTGTTAAAGCTCCGAGAGCGTACTTTCCTAGAAGAGTCAACGAATATATTAACTTCCTCCTACGCATATATCTAAATTAGACAGATTCGAGCTCATACGGAGGAGTACCCACAATAGTTATTTTCGCGAACTGTTAGCAAATGGAACAGGAAAGGTGAAAAGTGACAGTGCCTCACAAAATACCCTCCACCACACACAAGGAGCCGGCCGCTGTGGCCGAGCGGTTCTAGGCGCTTCAGTCCGGAATCGCGCTGCTGCTACGGTCGCAGGTTCGAATCCTGTCTCGGGCATGGATGTGTTTGATGTCCTTAGAATAGTTAGGTTTAAGTAGTTCTAAGTCTAGAGGACTGATGACCTCAGATGTTAAGTCCCATAGTGTTTAGAGCCATTTGAACCATTTGAACATCACAAGGTGGCTTTCGAAGTATAGATGTAGATGTAGAACGATGTGTTTTGGAACATTTGCACCAGCATTGTAGTCTGTCGTCAGAAGTGCCACAGATCACCAGCAAACCTAGTTTATAGACCTTCCAAGCCACCGACCTCTACGTCCTTGAGGAGGCGTGTACGTCCAACTCCGTGTCACCTACTCGTGTTTTCACCATACTTCAGTCACTGTCCATAGATGCTCACAACAGTAGCACGCTAGGAGCCGACCAACTTCGCCGTTCGTGAGATGCTCGTTCGCAAGAACCTGTCCGTAGCAATATGCCCTTCATTAAAGTTGCCTTTGTCTGTGGATTCCCCTATTTGCGGATAGTATCGACGCTAGAATAATTTCCCATTCTTTGCTTTATTGTTACTTCAGTTCCCTACAAAGGGGAGGGGCTGGCAGTGGACAAAAAGCGCTCTTCAGCCAAAGGTTAGATAAACTGTATTTAAAAGAGTTTAAAATGTGTAGAAAGATGACAGTAACATATGATTTTGGAAAAAAACATTGGTAAGCGATATTTACGATTTTGATACAAAAACAAGTGACAAGAAGCGAGGTTTTTGTAAAATAGACATATACGGAGAATCCTGAGGATTTTTAAAACTAGTTTCACGATTTTATATCACAGTTAAAACATAGTCACTGATGAATGTGACTGATGCCATAGCGTACTGGTGATACTAGTGGTACAGTCATGATGAAGGTGCGATGATGAGGATGACTATGCGGCCCTGTAGAACGGCAGGTAGCGACTAAAAGCCAGCAAGCTGGAAAAGGGGGAAGGATTAAATACAAGGATGGTGTCACACGGAGAGTTGTGATTAGGGTTGGAAAGAGGAGTACATCTCGGGACGGATTTCACTGTTAGCGAGTGTGAGTTGGTTAAAATTCCGGCGGGAAAGGATGGATCAGGCATGGAGTTGCATGGAAGATGCAATATGGATGCAACTGTGCAGTGGGGTATCTGGTCTGGTTATTAGTGGGTGGGAAATAGGGTGCTGGGGCTGGGTTTTACGTTTAATATATTAGGTCTGAAGGTGCTCTAAGAAGAGGAGAAGGTGTGGCAGTAGATGAGTTCGTACAAGAGGCGATTTGGTGGAGGTAGGCGGATGCGGAAGGTGAGGCGCAGTGCACGTCTTTCCAGGATTTCACGGGACTTACAGAATTAAGGCGAGGCAGAGATCCTGGCAACGGTAGCTAAGATAGGATGGGGCGAATGGTGTATTCATATATGAGGGTAATGGTAGAAAAATGTAGACCACAGGTGCGGCCTGCTGTACTGTTAGTAGTTTTAGTCGGTTTCAGGCTTTGTGTTGGATGGTAAGAAGATGTGGGTTCCATGTTAGTTTTCTGTCGAGAGTTGGTGCTAAATACTTTACTGTGTTAGAGGGATGGCTCGGTTGTAGATGGAGATGGAAATCTGGACGACGGTAACGCCGAGTTGTGTGACCAAAGCTGGTGGCTTGGCTTTTCTGTGAATTTACTTGAAGTTTCCGCAATTACGCCACTCCTCTAGAAGATTCAGATGGTGTTGAAAGGAGACATGGGAGACTTGAATGGTGTGGTAAGGGACTAGGTAGGAGGTGTCGTCAGCGTACTGCAAGAGATACGTTGAGGGCGCCGGTTTTGGAATATCTGCAGTGTACAGCCTGTAAAGGATGGGTGAGAGGACAGAGCCTTGAGGCACACCTGCAACAGGGCGAAAGATACGTGAGCAAGCATGGTTGATTGTGACATGCGTAGGAAAAGTGTTGAAGGAAGGACGCTGTAAGAAGGGCGTAGTTAACTGAGAGTGCATAGGTTTGGAGCTTAAAGAACAGTCCAGAATGCCATACCCAGTCGAAGGCTTTTTCTATATCAAGGGAGACAAGTAGGGTGGACTTCCGTTTATTCAGTTGATGGCAGATTAGGTGGGAAAGGTAAAGTAGTTAGTTGTCGTTGCTTATAGTTGGTACGAAAGCTGCGTTGGGTATTGGGAAAGGGTAGGTGGGC
This sequence comes from Schistocerca americana, assembly GCF_021461395.2. Lineage (NCBI taxonomy): Eukaryota > Metazoa > Arthropoda > Insecta > Orthoptera > Acrididae > Schistocerca > Schistocerca americana. The sequence goes on from NC_060122.1 coordinate 663,272,124, forward strand.
TGCCAGGTGCTGACGGATTCGTTAGATAGTATCGGTTTCAATGGTAATGCCGAAAAAATTTTCCCTGTTCGTCTCTGCTTCACTCATATGCCACGGCACGAACAACAACGCCATGTACAGCGGTGGTGAAAATGTTTTGGTTCAGCTGTGTATATCATTTTATACCGATTTTTTATTAAATCTACAAATATTACCATCATTCTTTAGAGTAAGGCCGGTATTACACTATCAAATTTCTTTGTCAATGATTTGATCAAAGATTTGATGAAATATTCGTCAAATTTATTTGACAAAGATCTTTGATGTGGCGCTAAAAAGGGGTATTACACATTTTTTTTCGTCAAAGTTCAAGATGGCAGACAACAACAACTTGTTATTAACCGCAGCAGTTGGATGTACCACAATTGCACTGTGTGCACATGTGGAAAGGAAGTGCGTGAAAAAAAGGAAACGTACCTGGGTGAAGCCGTGGGTTTTATGACCAGACGATAAAAGCATTCAACGAAAGTTGTTACGTGAGCTTGTACTGGAGGACGTCAAGTCGTACATAAATTACTTAAGAATGGATGAGCATACATTTCAGTATTTGCTCAGTGAAGTGTATCCTCATATCACAAAGCACAATACTCACTTAAGAACTGCTATATCTGCAGAAGACAGACTCACTGTAACACTCCGATTCCTTGCTACAGGAGAGAGTTAGGTTAGGTTAGGTTAGGTTAGGTGTCCAATCTTCTTAATCTATTTTTGTATTCAGGGTGCCTCACGTTGTAAAGCGCCTCATAAGCCTCATACATCTCTATTAATTATGTAGTTGTCAGTTCACACCAATTGTATTTACCGGCAATGTATATAAAAACACTACAGATGACAGAACTCTGCAGCGATGCTAGCGCTCTGTGTGGTAACATGTCACATTGCAGTGAACAGAAGACAAGCGACTTTTATGATCAAATCTACAGCGAGGCCCTAGATTTGATCAAATTTATTTGACAGCAGACGAGATTTGACAAAGTGTCCTATTGCACCATCAAACTTCTTTGACGAAAATATTTGACAAAATCAACTTTGACAAAGAAATTTGATAGTGCAATACCGGACTAAGCAATGTTTTTCTGCAGTAAATCTGTCGACTTTTTCCTATCATCTTATTTCTGTGTCTCCTTCCCAGTTACTATTATCAAGTTTCTTCTTGCTCTCACCCCTCACCAGCTTATTAAATAGTACTGAAAAGTTATAAAAATTGGCCAGGTGAGAGCATGACTCGCGATCTGAAGCTTTCATTATGTGTGCTGGTTGAATCACCTGAAACCTGCACAGCAAATATTGCGGAAACGGGAAATGCTATTGATGTGCGGTTTTCACAGAAAGTATTGGGCTGAATAGTCATCATGTTGGTACCACTGGTTCCTCATAGTGTGCAGTGGAACGTATTCTAGCATCTGGGGAACATGGTCTGTTATGAGGCTGCGATACGTGTTCGTTTCCAGTGTTCCGTCTGTGGAAAACGGGCCTAGGAGCTGATGGTTCACTATCCCATATCACACGTTTACACTCCATGTACGCTGATATTCTACCTGATGAAGCTAACGGGTATTATCAACAGGCCAATAGTACATGTTCCGGTGGTTTACCCGGTCATGAATGGTAAATGTGGTTTCATCACTGAACAAGACAGATCTGGAGTATCCTGTGTTAATGCCTATGTAGACAACTTAACACGGTTCTCGTAAACTTTACACGCAACTCTTGACGTAGGGAGATGTGATACGGATGGAACCCATGCCAATGGAGAGTGCGTAGGACACTTACCTGACTCATGCTACTTCCTCGTGCGATTGCGAGGGAGCTAACGTGCGGATCAACTGCAGCAGCAACAAGAACATCCATTTCCCCCTCATCTGTCATCATTTGTTTCCTTCTGCTGCGTTGTCTAGATGTTACACTACGGCTCTTACGTAACTGGCTGAAGAGGTTGATAAATAACTGCCGAGATGGTTGACATCTATTGGGATATCTCGCCACAGCGTACAAGAACGAAGTGCATTCTTCCTACGCTCTCCATACACCATGAGCAAGTCGGCTTTTTCTGTGTTGCTTCCACTCACGGCCTACTGCTTTGTCTGTCACACGCTAACTGAGTAACAAATCACAACGCTCTCAGAGAAGACACAAGCACACTGTAAACAAACATAACATCGTACCTAGCGAGCTCACAGGTTGAATGGTACAGGCAAGTGTCGGTGTGAAAACTTTTGAAAATACGATATCTCGTAAACGTATCGCACCAGAATCCTGCAACAAACACCACTCACAATCTAATTTACCCTAATTTTAATTTGTTAATATCAATACGCATTGTTCTGTTTAAAAAGACTATGTTTGCCGAAAGATACACTTTCTAAGTATTATTACAATCTTTTTATTCGCTAATAGTACGAGCCCCTGACTACCAACCCATTCTGTGAAAATCGCACATCAATAGTACTTCCCATTTCCGTAATATTTGTAGCGCAAATTTTAGGTGATCAGTTATCTACAAATAGTTCATCGCTCCTGGGAATCGAGAATCTACACGATTTTTGCCTGTTATCCATATCGATATTGGCAGGAGGTCGGTTCCAAGAATTTCAAGACTTCCCAGAATGTTGCATGATTTAAGTCGAGTAACAAACGACATTTTTTTCATGTGATTTAATTAATAATTCCTAATTTTCAAATTTTTGCTTTACTGTTACTGCGAAACCGTGCTCGTTGCCAAATTTCGTGGCTCTAGGCCAACGGGAAGTATCCTATAGGTTTTGATGAATGAGTTTGCGAGTATGGTCCTATCTTTTCATTACATTAACTAAGAAGCTTCATATTTTGCACCGCTAATGGACCATGGACCTTAGTATGAGACATAAATTTGAACTTAAAACGTCTAACCGTTCCTGAGAGAAAGGGTTCATAATAGTCGAACAGACGGACGGATGGCGATCCTGTAAGGGTTCCGTTGTTACCGAGTGAGGCACGGGGCTCTTAAAAATTGACAACGATATCTTCCCTCTTCCTTTAAACACAGCTTCAGTCAACGCTTCAAGTGAAAATTAAAAAAGAATCAATGTTATAAAAATAATAAATTCAAAATTCAAAATCAGTGTCTAACTGAAGACATAACAGAAACTAAGGAAGAATGTAAATGTACAGACAGAAATTACAGGAGACAATTTCGAAGGCAAACGATTAATGCATACGAGAAAACATGTCAGATGGAAAATCTTCATCAGTAAAGTTTGACTGAGATAGAATAAGGGACGTTTTTAAAGGTTGTTTTTGTTGTGGTCTTCAGTCCTGAGACTAGTATGATGCAGCTCTCCATGCTACCCTATCCTGTGCAAGTTTCTTCATCTCCCAGTACTTACTGCAACCTACATCCTTCTGAATCTGCTTAGTGTATTCATCTCTTGGTCTCCCTCTATGATTTTTACCCTCCACGCTGCCCTCCAATACTAAATTGGTGATCCCTTGATGCCTCAACACATGTCCTACCAACCGGTCCCTTCTCCTTGTCAAGTTGTGCCACAAACTCCTCTTCTCCCAATTCTGTTCAATACCTCCTCATTAGTTATGTGATCTACCCATCTAATCTTCAGCATTCTTCTTTAGCACCACATTTCGAAAGCTTCTATTCTCTTCTTGTCTAAACTATTTATCGTCCATGTTTCACTTCCATACATGGCTACACTCCATACAAATACTTTCATAAATGACTTCCTGACACTTAAATTTATACTCGATGTTAAAAAATTTCTCTTCTTCAGAAACGCATTCCTTGCCATTGCCAGTCTACATTTTATATCTTCTCTACTTCGACCATCATCAGTTATTTTGCTCCCCAAATAGCAAAACTCCCTTACTACTTTAAGTGTCTCATTTCCTTATCTAATTCCCTCAGCATCACCCGACTTAATTCGACTGCATTCCATTATCCTCGTTTTGCTTTTGTTGATGTTCATCTCATATCCTCCTTTCAAGACACTGTCCATTCCCTTCAACTGCTCTTCCAAGTCCTTTTCTATCTCCGAGAGAATTACAATGTCATCGGCGAACCTCAAAGTTTTTATTTCTTCTCCATGGATTTTAATACCTAATCCGAATTTTTCTTTTGTTTCCTTTACTACTTGCTCAATATACAGATTGAATAACATTTGGGAGAGGCTACAGCCCTGTCTCACTCCCTTCCCATCCACTGCTTCCGTTTCATGCCCTTCGGCTCTTATAACTGCCATCTGGTTTCTGTACAAATTGTAAATAGCCTTTCGCTCCCTGTATTTTACCCCTGCCAACTTTAGAATTTGAAAGAGAGTATTCCAGTCAACATTGTCAAAAGCTTTCTCTAAGTCTACAAATGCTAGAAACGTAGGTTTGCCTTTCCTTAATCTTTCTTCTAAGATAAATCGTAAAGTCAGTATTGCCTCACGTGTTCCAGTATTTCTACGGAATCCAAACTGATCTTCCGCGAGGTCAGCTTCTACCAGTTTTTCCATTTGTCTGTAAAGAATTCGCGTTAGTATTTTGCAGCTGTGACTTATTAAACTGATAGTTCGGTAATTTTCACATCTGTCAACGCCTGCTTTCTTTGGGATCGGAATTATTATATTCTTCTTGAAGTCTGAGGGTATTTCGCCTGTCTCATACATCTTGCTCACCAAATGCTAGAGTTTTGTCAGGACTGGCTCTCCCAAGGCCGTCAGCAGTTCTAATGGAATGTTGTCTACTCCCGGGGCCTTGTTTCGACTCAGGTCTTTCAGTGCTCTGTCAAACTCTTCACGCAGTATCGTATCTTTCATTTCATCTTCATCTACATTCTCTTCCATTTCCATAATACTGTCCTCAGGTACATCGCCCTTGTATAGACCCTCTATATACTCCTTCCACCTTTCTGCTTTCTCTTCTTTGCTTAGAACTGGGTTTCCATCTGAGCTCTTGATATTCATACAAGTGGCTCTCTTTTCTCTAAAAGCCTCTTTAATTTTCCTGTAGGCAGTATCTATCTTACCGCTAGTGAGATAAGCCTCTACATCCTTACATTTGTCCTCTAGCCATCCCTGCTTAGCCATTTTGCACTTCCTGTCAATCTCATTTTTGAGACGTTTGTATTCCTTTTTGCCTTTTTCATTTACTGCATTTTTATATTTTCTCCTTTCATCAATTGAATTGAATATTTCTTCTGTTACCCAAGGATTTCTACTAGCCCTTGTCTTTTTACCTACTTGATCCTCTGCTGCCTTCACTACTTCATCCCTCAGAGCTACCCATTCTTCTTCTACTGTATTTCTTTCCCCCATTCCTTTCAATTGTTCCCTTATCCTCTCCCTGAAACTCTGTACAACCTCTGGTTTAGTCAGTATATCCAGGTCCCATCTCCTTAAATTCTCACCTTTTTGCAGTTTCTTAGTTTTAATCTACAGTTTATAACCAATAGATTGTGGTCAGAGTCCACATCTGCTCCTGGAAATGTCTTACAATTTAAAACCTGGTTCCTAAATCTCTGTCTCACCATTATATAATCCATCTGATACCTTTTAGTATCTCCGGGATTCTTCCATGTATACAACCTTATTTTTTGATTCTTGAACCAAGTGTTGGCTATGATTAAGTTATGCTCAGTGTAAAATCCTACCAGATGGCTTCCTCTTTCATTTCTCTCCCCCAATCCATATTCACTTACTATGTTTCCTTCTCTCCCTTTTCCTACTCTTGAATTCCAGTCACCCATGACTATTAAATTTTCGTCTCCCTTCACTACCTGAGTAATTTCTTTTATCTCATTATACATTTTATCAATTTCTTCATCATCTGCAGAGCCAGTTGGCATATAAACTTGTACTACTGTAGTAGGCGTGGGCTTCGTGTCTATCTTGGCCACAATAATGCGTTCACTATGCTGTTTGTAGTAGCTTACCCGCACGCCTATTTCTTTTTATTCATTATTAAACCTATTCCTGCATTACCCCTATTTGATTTTGTATTTATAACCCTGTTTTCACCTGACCAAAAGTCTTGTTCCTCTTCCCACCGAACTTCACTAATTCCCACTATATCTAACTTTAACCTATCCATTTCCGTTTTCAAATTTTCTAACCCACCTGCCCGATTAAGGGATCTGACATTCCACTCTCCGATCCGTAGAACGCCAGTTTTCTTTCTCCTGATAACGACGTCCTCTTGAGTAGTCCCCGCCCGGAGATCCGAATGGGGGATTATTTTACCTCCGGAATATTTTACCCAAGAGGACGCCATCATCATTTAACCATACAGTAAAGCTGCATGCCCTCGGGAAAAATTACGGCTGTAGTGTCCCCTTGCTTCAGCTTTTTAAAGGTATCCTTGTTCAAGTACTCACATTTTGGAGAGGTCATACTTCCCATCACGGTTGGACAGAGGTAACGTAAACTTAAAAAAGAGTCGTTAAACTTCAAACGGCATGCGGAAACTGCGAAGTTAATGTTGTTAGAGATCACTCCACAGTTTCAGGAATTGAAAAGAAAGAATGGAATATTATTAATAAAATATATGGCACTACACAAGAAAACTGAAACTGGTTGAACAGAACATCCGACCTCTACACTGTAACAGACAGGTTCACTGACACCGAGCGTATGAAACGCTTGAAATTCCGTGGCGATATTTGTAGAATGGACAATAATAGACTTTCAACATTATTTATTCAAATAAGGTAAAAATGAATTGGTTAGAACAAATTAGGAAATATTTACAAGACATGAATATCAACGAAGGAATCACAAGAATTTGCCTAGCGTTTTGAACGCTGGTAAGGAACAATAGAAACACAAAGGAACCGAAGAAGAAAACTAGGGAGACACGATCAGAAGAGTGGAAGAAAATATACCTTGAAGTCACGAAATGATTTTGGGAGAATAAGAAGGGAAGAATCATAAAGCTCCCCCATCAGTTTTAAAAGTGTTTTTGAACTGGGCGAAACAAAGAAAGAAGAAGGATAGAAGACAAAAATCCTTTACGGTGACACCTCATATTTACAACACGCAGATGTTCAGTTTTTCCTCCACTGCTGATTCAAGTTTTTGCTGAGTGGCTGTGGGTACCTGACGGTTCGTTCGGAGAATTATTACCCCACAACTCTGCCCGCGACTACACCCACGTCGCTCGCGGCGTCCCGCGCGCCGCAGCGTGATTGGCCAATAATTCCCGCGGCGCCCCCCCCCCCTCCCCCTTCCCGCCACCGCCACCGCCCCCACCCCAACCCTCCACGGCGACAGGCGCCGCGACGCCCAGCGTGGCCATATAAAAGCGCGCCGGCCGGCGTCCGAGCGCAGACAGCGGCGAATCGGCACCTCGTCAAGACTCCGCAGCCTCTCCAGCACAGCCCAAACATGGTCGCAAGGTACGTGTGCGTCCGCGAGCTGCTCACCGTGCTCCTACTCGCGCTCTGGGGATTACGGACGTTTGAAAGTCTTCCACTTTGACCGAACGAAATTATTACATTTCCTCCATCTACGAAATGCTCCCCTCTGCTTAACTCATGACTTTGTCTGTTTTAACGAGATCAAGTCCTTGATGTCTTGGGCTACCAGTTAATATACACTTGAGCTAAAGTAATTATCACTACTCCTGTATGATGTTCGTATGGCTATGTAAAACTTTGGTCCCATACTGTCATTTCATGTAAATACTGTAGAAGTTTCCCATGCGATGCACGAGTACAGGAACTATTACATGACCTTTAACAAATGCAGAGACGTGAACATTAGGACTTCTTATTTCAGTTATAATCCGTTAACAGTCGTCCCACGTTTACCTTCCTGTCCTTATTATTCAACTGTGCAGGACGTTCCGTACCCATGTCCCGAAATGTAATCCATCGATCCTACAGAGCGTCAAAGCTACAGACCCTGGCGCCTGTAAATGTATGTATATAAAGGGTGATTCCGTGATAATGTTAAAAACTTTCTAGTATGTTTCATTTTGATGCAAGAGTCCCTGTACTGGAAACAAACGAGTCGAAAATTATTAGTGAAAACCGTTCTGATACCTCGGACAGTGAAGAACATGTACTGGTAATGTTGCTAAGATTGTAGGGCAGGCAACGTTCAGAGCTGATATTATCAACCAAGGGAAGAAAAAAGTCTCGTAAATATGGGCTCTAAAACGCGTACCTTAAGAGCATGAGCACTTGTGCAGTAGCGTGGATGCTTTTCGCACTAGCGAAGATTAACAATTGCTCATAACTCCTTAGGTAAGCATTTTAGAGTCCATGTTTTTTACTTAACATTTTTTCCTTGCTTTGGTCCAACTCCTTAAGTTGTCTACCCTACAGTCTTACCAACAACAGTACCGGTACATGTATTCCACGGTTAGAGGCATGAGAACGGTGTCCTTTTATGGCTTTCGATTCGTTCGTTTCCGGTACAGGGCACCTTACCTCAGACTGATACATTTATCTTTCGCCATCATCCTAAAAAGTCTGTGACACCATTACAGAATCACCCTGTGTATGCATACGTTCACAGGCGCCGAAGCCTATAATTTTGACGATCTGTAGCGTCGTTGGATGACGTTTCCAGAGATGGGTTCCTATGTAAAACTTGATCTAGTAAGTACCCTCTACAGCCTCTAGAAAAATGTAACATGATTGTGAAACGTCCTGTACAACACTTACAAATTCTGTCGTGAAACGGTGTTATCACTATTGATAGTAAAATTTTAGTTAGATATGGTGTGAGATCGATTTGTACCTACAGTAAGGGCGTAGTACCCTGACAAAGTACGTATTTACACCACCCATCGAGGAGTTATCGCAGAAATACCTGCAATGCGAAAACTAAGTGCTTAAAATCTGAAATTTTTTATCTGTAGTTTTACCAGTTCGTTTTGTAATTTTGTTCTCGCAGTAAACTTTGATGTCTAGCAGCACGAGTTGCGAAAAATGTAAATTGTTACAAGCAGTCTTCAGTTAAAAACACTGCTACATGCTTCTTTCCTAAACCATTGTTGATGGGAGGCATTTATCTCCGGCTGTGTTACGTCAGTCAAGCTAATTGATATCACAGACGATAATCTTTTTAAAAATCTTCATTTCTCTACGGGAAGTTTATCAGTTTGCCTGTATGTTACCTCCTTTTCCATCACTTTCCTCATGAAAATTTATTTTGTATGCTTTGTACAGGCGACAGTACCCTATATGTAGATTTATAACGTTCCACGCTTGTAGTCTGGCAAAAAATGAGTACAATCGGAGTTCCAGTTACCGATTGCAGGTAAAAAAAGACTCGTGGATACAGCCAAAGTTCATTTTCTTATTTCGTTACGTATGTAACGGAGGCTATGTCAGTCCGAACTTCTACTTCAAAAACAAAAATATCTTTAGATTTTACATCACATTTTCGCATGACTTCTGTCTTGAAATTTTGTTCAAAATGGCTGTAACCTTGCAGGCACGTACACACCTAGCGACAAAATCGAGCGACATTGTATACGCACAGTCGCAATACATTGTATAGCGACAGCCGCTATACGAAGTTCCGTGTCCACGCCCTCCGTGTCAGTTGCATTACAAAAATCAGAAAGCGATATTCCAAGAAATTGGTGTCTGAGCTTTTAATGTAATGTATTATTATTTAAAAGTAAACGTAAGTGTTACTGGAGGAAAACTCAATTTTCAGGAGGCTTTACTGGTGCTATGAATCTTCTCAAAAAGTTTAAACTGAAAGATGCTATGCTTTTCAGAATTTTTTTTTAAGAATGTTCCTTGCCGATTTCGAAACGCTTCTTCAGGTGGTTGGAGAAAAGAATTTTAAAGATTCCGCTTTGTTTAGGGAAACCCTTCCAGCCTCCGTCATAGTTGCCATACTCCGGTTCCTTGCTAGTGGAGAATATTTCATCAGCTTGACGTACACATTTAGAATTTCATTACAAACGATCTCACGCATCGTCCCAGAAATCCTTGAAGCCATAAATACTTCGTTGAAAGGCTTTGTGAAGATAAGAAATTATACTATTTTTATTGACAGTATTATCTACTTTGACAATGATTTTTTTAAATATAACTTTAGCAACTACATTTATTTTATTGCTTAAATTTGTCTAACAATACTTGTACAGTTTGGTTATAGGTAGTCTCTGAATTCTGGATGGGAATTTCACAATAGAAATGTATAAAGAAAGAAAGAGTCAGAAAAGAATGAGTGATTGCTGTTTGCACTGTGGGATGTTGATGGTGGGGAATGGACTGGAGGTACTGTTATCTCAAATGATGTGGAACTCTGCATTTGGAAATCGCCATCATTACAGAATACCCCGGTTCTCATTTTGGGAAAAAACATCGTCAATTTCTCGATGCGAGTTCTTGTGCTGTTTCTTAATTTAAATGCGGCGTGTTCTCAGTAAACTGCAAACTCATCGCTACTGCGAACTGCCTCTGTTAACGCCTTCATGCAGTGTACGGTTTACCACTCTATAAAATCTTTATCTCTACTTTCGAAATGGTTCATATGGCTCTAAGCACTATGGAACTTAACATCTGAGGTCATCAGTCCTCTAGACTTAGAACTACTTAAACCTAACTAACCTAAGGACATCACACACAACCATGCCCTAGGCAGGATTCGAACCTGCGACCGTAACAGTAGCGCAGTTCCAGACTGAAGCGCTTAGAACCGCTCGGCCACAGCGGCTGGCTATCTCTGCTTTCCCTCCTTAAAAATGATGCATATCTATGCACATATAATTACTATTTCTCACTACAGTACACGCAAAAGCATGTGTACCGTACTGTATAAACTGTGAAATAAAATAAAATGTGCCTACTAGAGGCTCCTTCGTCGCAGTCTGTATGCTGGCATCCCCTGGGTTACATGCATTGCGGTTAAAACAGTAATGGGTGGTAACCAAGCTTTTATGTCAAGGCATAAATCCTCTTAAACTAAAATAATACTTATAATCTATTAATTATACAGTCTGCATAATCTTGACACATCCCTGTTTATGACGATATCATTGGACATGTAAAATTTAAATCCATTTAGATTGTACTTTTATCATTTGGACGTTTTTTGTCTACAGAGTAATGTAAGTTTTATAATTATCTGTACTTACGTTGTACATACGTAAGCCTTATTCTCTCACTTCTATTGTGTACAACGTCTATATATCTATCACATTTACGGCAGTTTTCAGAACCACTTGAAATGGCCTATACAAAGGCCAAACCGTTAGTGGGCTTAGTAAAGTTCTCAGCGACAGCTGGAGCGGGTTTTCATTAATTAAACAAACCTATTTGACTTTTTTGAAGAAGAACCACTTTTTTTTTACTCGTGTAACTTCTTGTGTTCCCTCCCAAAATGAGGTTTTAGTTGTGTATTTTTGCCATGTCGTGTTGTGAGATTTCTTGTTTTTTGGCCTAATACTCCGTAGCACCCTCCTTTTGCTTCCGTTTTTGCAGTCTTGGGATGTCACATTCCAAAGACATGGCAGAACTAGAAAATTTTCTGTCACTTTCAATGTTGTCTTTGTAGCAACAGGTAGAAACTGACTCAGAAAACGTACTTGCTACAAGTAATCGAACAACATTGTCGCATTTTTCCCGTTTAGATGGGGAACTCGACAGTCACGGAACATGAGAAAAATGTTGCGGAGCAGCCCTAAAACTTGTACCACGACTTCGTCGTTAGGTGTGCACGCGGTTTTAGGATGTCTGCATCTTCTTGGCCCTACCATCATCCGATCACCGTAAGTTCTCTGCCTCAACTCTCCCACTCCAAAGGCCACCTTCACTGTATTTGCACCCAAGTTCATATGAGGGTATGGATGCACAACAAAAACAGTGTTACCAGGCTCACGAAAGCGTAAGCTACAGATTTTATTTTTGGATTTTAAACAGCAATTTACCCGGACCTAAAATGACTAAGAGTTAAAGCAACAAGTTGTTCAAATTGTCCTTTTCTGAACTGACAGTAAGTATCTTAACGGAAAAAAACTTTATACTCTAATTTTCAGACAAGACACAAGCTTTACCTAGACATGCCTCGCCGAATAACATTTAATAAACACGGTTCGACGTAGAACTGACATAATCACACACATGAAAACATTCTTAAAATTTATTTATCTGCACGGTTCATTTCATAGTTGTTTGTACTACGAAAACAAATTATTCTGAAGATTGCGTAATTCTCTTTGCAGTGCCTGGGTTGAGGCTTACCACAGTTGTCCGTGGTATTTTACTTTAGTACAGGTATTTGAATTGCACGTTGACTGTCGTGCGTCAGGTGCATACTGGACCTGTTTACAGTAGTTCTCTGTACGATGACAGTGATCGTTTCTGTTAATTTAGCAACCATTGTTACATTAAAAACCGGTCTACCAAATTACTTTGCTTTTTGAAGAAAGGAAGCTCTTTGATAACTGGTTCACTGAAGACGGAGAACAAGGTCGAAATGGGCAAGGGTCGGGAAGGAATTCGGTGATGTTCGTTCCGAAGGAATTATCGATGCAGGAAAACCTAAATACGGATGTTGAAAAAATTCTGAACCCCGACGTCAATTTTTTACGCACTACCTTTACATCTACAGCTGCTGCTATATTTGACAAACCTCTGAACAGTGCACTGTGGAGGGTACTCTGTGCCATTATTAGCGATTTTCTGTCCTGTTCCATAAGCGTATGATGGAAAGCAAAATATCAGTGGTCCTCTGTACGTCCCCTAATTCTCTTACCTCTTTGTCATGATCTCTACAACACTTTTTTCCGACAACAGGGTAGGCTTTCTACCAGAGATTTCTCCTTAAATTCTCCGAGCGCATATTACGCACTCGTATTTGGCTAAATCGGCCTGTTACCATCATAGCAACGCGTTTCTAAAATCGTTCGATATCTGCTATCTGCTGTTATGTCTACTTGATAAGGTCACCAAACGCTCGAGCAGTGCTCCAGAATTGTAACTGAGGTTCCTCCTTAAAACGGTCGCACGAACATCAAAATGGCACATATCGTATAAATATTTGCGGGATAGAAAACATATATATTATTTCTCAAGTCAAAATCCCTTTTTCTCAACGCGTACTAAACATACATTGACGAATGAGCAATCGTTAGAAAGGTTTCTTAGCCGTCTTCTGACACCGCAATTTTGCGCTAACACTTCCTGTTTTTGGAAAATATTAACATAAAAGAGGCTTTTAACTATCATAAGCAAAAGGGCATCAGCTTCGTACCTGTATTTTACGAAGTTAACTTATTAATCTCGAATAAGAGGCTTTCCTTTCAAATTATCTTATTACAAATATAATTTTATTTATTTTAAAGCGCTTATTAAGTGGATAATTTGTATACAGCATTGTTTGAGATAATAACCGTGACCCTGCGGTAATCCATTATCTCTGCCAGTCGTACAAGTTGACTTTTCTAAACGAATGTACTTTCCGAAACGTCAAACATATTATTTATTATCGACTTGAACTGTGGTTTATCTATTGTTACTAAGGCCTACCGTGCTTACATACAGTACGAAGTGCAATTAAAATCTCAGTACAGTTAGAGATTATCGTGGCCTTAGCGTTAGTTAGTTGGTTGCGTGTTCCATTGATCAATCCCACGGTACGGTAGCCGTTATGATGTGGAACGTGTCACGCAAGAAGCGAACACTACGTTCTAACCTATACATTTCACACTTATTTACTTCTTTGTATTTTATATTTGCTTTTATCATTACACTTCTCTACAACAACACGTAAATGTAAACATTATGGTCTAAAGTCAGAGTTACAAGCAACTGATGACGATCAAGTATTGTCATGAGCAGTGAATTACACTTCTTTACTTCTTTCACTGTATGTTTGTATTTGCTCATTATTTATTAACTTTTGTCAGCAACAGGGTGGTGGAAATACTAGTCATAAACAGTAAATAACAAGTTTACGATGCCAAGAAAAACAACGTTGGGAACTGTCGATGGGAAGCGTTGCTCCAAACGGGTGGCTGCAGCTCAAACACATGCTGAGAGAGAAGGGCACCTCGCTACCCGACGGAAATTATGTACACGGCGATGTGTATACGAGTATGTATCATAAATTCATCATTATTATTTCATGTCGTTCGCTTCATTTTTAACGATGTTTTCTCCTCATTCCCACAACTACCCTTGTCCTTTACTTATTCCAAACACCCTCATTATTTAAAACTATAAAAATACGAGTTTTCGCACGGATCTCCTGGTAAACTGAAAACGCTCAACAGAGGAAAGGCATGGACCTGGTGGGAAACCCCTACGTACAGTATGCAAAATTATTCGTTCTTCTTCAAACGGCATTCTGTAGTAGGTCGCTGGATGAACGAAACCTTCCGGGTAATAGGAAAAACAGGCAGGTCATTCCCGTTCCCGAGAAGAGCCATCGAACACATGCATGAAGTTATAGGATCACATCGATGACGTCAATTTTTTGTAGAATTCCGATGCACATATTGTACTTACCTATCATGGATACTGAAAATACGAGTATCTTGTGTAAGAATCAACATGGATTCCGTACGCCCACGAGACCCACAAGGCAGCAGATACCGGCGAACAGGCTGACTTCCGGAATACAGATCTGCATTGTCATCCAATGAACAGAATACTGGCGTACTGAATATCAGGCCAGCTTCGTCATTGCATTAAAGAGTTTTTATCAAACAGAACATAGCATTTTGTTCTTTGACGGAGGGCGTACTGTTAAAAGAGTACAAAAATTGCGAGTGGATAACTTTAGAAGCTCCGTGAAGCTGTTCGCAGATGCCGCTTTTGCGTATAGAAAAGTTGCAAGGATAGAAAAGTGTAAAGAAACGTAGGAAGATCTCCAGATAATGGACTTGTGGTATCGAGAATGACGCTTTACCTTGGATATAACATACAATGTTTCAGTGCCTGCGTTGTTCAGAAGTACGATGTAACGTTCCTTAGGACATGCATGTATGTTCGAAAGAAAATTGTGCCGTACTTCTGAACAACACAGCCACTGCTATGTCGTATTTATCCGCCGACACGTATACGGTTGTGCATGAAATGAATGTACGAATGCAGGCTGCGGACACACGGTTGATGATATATGGAAGTTTGGCAGTGAGTCGTGCTCGGATAGCCTAATGCTAAGGCGACCGCTCGCGATTAGCGGGAAACCTGATTCGAGTCCTGGTCGGGCACAAATTTCCATTGTCAGTCATTCCACTATACAGCTGATGGTTGTCCATTTTCGCACTTGTGAATATATTTCATGTAAATATAATATGACTCCCATAAGTAGGCAGAAAGACACATCAGCCAATGAATCCCTGGAAACAGTCACAACTGTTACTGTCTAAGAATATGCGTACGGATCGATTTAAAGCGGGCCGAATACATGAAATTAATCATAGGAAAGACAGATACCAGATCGAGATTCACTGGTAGTATCCTCAGAACGTGTAGTCTACCCACTACGGAGATAGCTCTAAACTCCTCGTTCGATCAATGCTTTAGAATTGCTCCTTAGTTTGGAATCCTTAACAGATGGGACTGATAAACGAAATACACAAGATACAAAGGACGACAGTTGGTTTTGTCAAGGGTTCGTTTAGTAGGGGGTAAAAGAGACGCAATGATGCTTATTCAGCTTCAGTGGCAGACGTCACAAGAGAGCAATTTACTGTTAAAATACTGAAAGCGTACATTCGTAAAAAAATCAATCAAGATTTAGCTTTGCTCTAAATGTATCTCAAGAAAAGACCGTGAAAGTAAAATTAGAGATAATACGTAGGATTACCAACAGTCGTTCTCTCAAAGACTACAACAGGAAAGTGGGGAAGCGAAAGTGTATACGCAAAATACCCTCTGCCGTACACCATCAGGTAACTTACGGAGTACAGATGTACGCACTGAACTTTGACAGAACCTACCAATAAATGGAAGTCCGCTATTGCTCTCTCCTACAACTGATTTTACCTATTCATCGCATTTCATACAGTTTGTTATTAATAAAAAAATAAAGCAGCGCCGAACACAACGAACTGTTTCAACACCGCAGCAGTTTACTGGCCATGGTGCTATTGCATGGGGTACTTGCCTTCACCCAACTTCTGAAATGATCTACCCAGCCAGTTGTAGAGGAACCTACAGTTCAGTATGGACTCTGAATCACGATGCAATTCGGCATTTATCATAGTAAGAGATATTTATCATAGGTGAACAAAGTGATAAATGAAAGGAAATAATATTCTTATTCTTTCTCTTGTACCTGTGTCCCGAATAGGTCCAGGGTCGGCAAGGTTCGGGAGCGGATTTGGCGTGGTTAATGTAAATTCAAAATGACTCTGAGCACTATGGGATTTAACATCTATGGTCATCAGTCCCCTAGAACTTAGAACTACTTAAACCTAACTAACCTAACGACATCACACAACACCCAATCATGGTTAATGTAAAGGATGGCCAGTTGTAGAGGAACCTACAGTTCAGTATGGACTCTGAATCACGAAGCAATTCGGCATTTATCATAGTAAGAGATATTTATCATAGGTGAACAAAGTGATAAATGAAAGGAAATAATATTCTTATTCTTTCTCTTGTACCTGTGTCCCGAATAGGTCCAGGGTCGGCAAGGTTCGGGAGCGGATTTGGCGTGGTTAATGTAAATTCAAAATGACTCTGAGCACTATGGGATTTAACATCTATGGTCATCAGTCCCATAGAACTTAGAACTACTTAAACCTAACTAATCTAACGACATCACACAACACCCAATCATGGTTAATGTAAAGGATGGCCAGTTGTAGAGGAACCTACAGTTCAGTATGGACTCTGAATCACGAAGCAATTCGGCATTTATCATAGTAAGAGATATTTATCATAGGTGAACAAAGTGATAAATGAAAGGAAATAATATTCTTATTCATTCTCTTGTACCTGTGTCCCGAATAGGTCCAGGGTCGGCAAGGTTCGGGAGCGGATTTGGCGTGGTTAATGTAAATTCAAAATGACTCTGAGCACTATGGGATTTAACATCTATGGTCATCAGTCCCCTAGAACTTAGAACTACTTAAACCTAACTAACCTAACGACATCACACAACACCCAATCATGGTTAATGTAAAGGATGGCCAGTTGTAGAGGAACCTACAGTTCAGTATGGACTCTGAATCATGAAGCAATTCGGCATTTATCATAGTAAGAGATATTTATCATAGGTGAACAAAGTGATAAATGAAAGGAAATAATATTCTTATTCTTTCTCTTGTACCTGTGTCCCGAATAGGTCCAGGGTCGGCAAGGTTCGGGAGCGGATTTGGCGTGGTTAATGTAAATTCAAAATGACTCTGAGCACTATGGGATTTAACATCTATGGTCATCAGTCCCCTAGAACTTGGAACTACTTAAACCTAACTAACCTAACGACATCACACAACACCCAATCATGGTTAATGTAAAGGATGGCCAGTTGTAGAGGAACCTACAGTTCAGTATGGACTCTGAATCACGAAGCAATTTGGCATTTATCATAGTAAGAGATATTTATCATAGGTGAACAAAGTGATAAATGAAAGGAAATAATATTCTTATTCTTTCTCTTGTACCTGTGTCCCGAATAGGTCCAGGGTCGGCAAGGTTCGGGGGCGGATTTGGCGTGGTTAATGTAAATTCAAAATGACTCTGAGCACTATGGGATTTAACATCTATGGTCATCAGTCCCATAGAACTTAGAACTACTTAAACCTAACTAACCTAACGACATCACACAACACCCAATCATGGTTAATGTAAAGGATGGCCAGTTGTAGAGGAACCTACAGTTCAGTATGGACTCTGAATCACGAAGCAATTCGGCATTTATCATAGTAAGAGATATTTATCATAGGTGAACAAAGTGATAAATGAAAGGAAATAATATTCTTCTTCTTTCTCTTGTACCTGTGTCCCGAATAGGTTCAGGGTCGGCAAGGTTCGGGAACGGATTTAGCGTGGTTAATGTAATGGACGGCAGGATGCCCTTTATGCCGCCACCCATTACCCCGCAAGACGGATTAGGCGTACTCCACCCTTCCGCTTCTAGTGTTATTCATGTGGAGGCGAGCGAAAGTTTTCTAAATGTTGCGAATCGTGTAACTGAGGCGAACATTGGGTACTAGCCCTCTATTCACAAAGTGGGAAGTGGGAAACCGTCCCGGAAGCGGCGCCTTAACATAAACGGATATCCGGGCGGGTGAATGTAAGGAAATAACCGTAGGACTGGTTTTTCAACCTTTCCTTGGGAAATAAATATGAAAAGTGGTCATTTGAAACAGCACTTTGTTGATGACTCAGGACGTCCATGCAAAGACGCCACCTCTTTTCCACTACTGCAGGGTATTGCATTTACTGGACATTCTGAATGTTGGAAAATTACTGAGCAGCTCGGTTTCAAAACTGACTCCTATGGCACTACCAAAGTATAAATGTCATATCGTGTAACATTTTATGGTTGATAGCAAAGCCCATATCTGGCGATATAAACTAAGGAGGAGTGAATGCTGTTAAAAGGTTTATGTCATCGACATCGTGTACAAGGCACCATGTCATTTAGAAAAAAAGGGGGGGAGGGGGGAAGGACGCAGACGTGACCTATTTAAGGAAACACTGTCATCTACCTGAAGTGAGATAGGCAGGGAGGACTAGGAGAAACACGAATAGAAATAGCTGGATGGCCATCTGAAATCTGCTCGTTCCAAATATGGATAAGTTAATAGAAATAGGTGATATGTGATGTGTAACAGCACCAAATGGTCTTGCATTCGACAAGAGATGGCTCAAATTCCCAGGCTGTTGCCTTTTTCTGTTTTCATGGTCTCTCAAGATTTCTTTGAGACAATGTCCTCACAGTTCCTTCGACTAAGGCACAGCCAATTTCTTCCTAGATTTCTGCCAGACTGGGCTATCATAGTCTCTGAGGCTCTTGACGTCGAATGATGCTACTTCCACAAACTTGCTTTTCAAACCTATCCCCTTCTCTTCAAGACAATCTCATCTAACGAAGAACACAGATTTTATTGAAAAGTAATCTACATCGCTAAGTATTCTGGGAGTCTTTAATCTATTGTGACTCTTTCCCTTGATCTACAATACTGTTTATGTATTAAGGTAGAAGCTTGAGTGAAACAGGCGTCGCCTGCCGACGAGGTAGAAAAGGATCAAACGACCTTTGAGGCGTTTTATGTACGAGGTATTAGGTGTGGGAGAAAAGTAATGACATTGGCAACACTACGAGCGATCCAGTAACGCCGGCCGGATTGGCCGAGCGGTTCTAGGGGCTACAGTCTGGAGCCGCGCGACCGCTGCGGTCGCAGGTTCGAATCCTGCCTCGGGCATGGATGTGTGTGATGTCCTTAGGTTAGTTAGGTTTAAGTAGTTCTGAGTTCTGGGGGACTGATGACCACAGCAGTTAAGTCCCATAGTGCTCAGAGCCATTTGAACCATTTTGATCTAGTAACGCTGTTTGGTCTACTTGAGTAGATCCGTGTGTTCATCTCTTCAGGATGCTCAGTCCGACTTTCAGCTCCGTATAGCCACCACATCACGTGATTTTTCAGAGCGCCATCAGTAAAACTGTGTTTTTGTTAAATTACGAAAATGGGACAGCGGAATTTAGAGCAACGTGGTATCATCAGGTTTTGTGTTACACTTGGGGAAGCCGCGAGTGTGACTTTTGAAAGATTGGAAAAGGCCTATGGGGAACATGATTATCTAGAGCACAAGTTTTTCGCTGCCACAAACATTTTTGGAAGGCCGAAAACACGTTGAAGACGAACCTCGCCCAGCGAGCCCAAAAACCAACGTAAACGTCGAGCGTGTACGCGAGTTGCCCTTGAAAGGATCGGGAGACCGAACATGGCAGAGAAGTGGATACTGCCTTATGACAACGCTTCGTGTCATATGGTCATTTCCATCATGAAATTTTTGACCTCCTGTTGCTCTGTTCACCAGATCTCAGTCCTTGTGACTTTTCTCTTTCCCCGGAATCGAAAATGCCTGAAGAGGACGTCACTTTGGGACTGTGGAGATCATGCAGGAAATGTGACCGATATGTTAAAGGCCTTTCAGCGCTGCTACCACGATTAGGAACAACTGCTCCGCCGATGTACAGATTCCGAAGGGAACTGCTTTGAAGGGGACAATATTGTTGTTTGAAAAAGATAAAAACTTTGGGAGATAAAAAAAGTCAGTCTCATATTACTTTTCTCACACACCTCGTATAGGATTACTTACTTTATTAGTTGCACACGGGAAGAGATACGGAACATAGGCCAACAGAACAACACGACAATAACATGACTACGCGTAGCATAAGACAAAAAGTTTGAAACGAAATCTGATAGATGATTCACAGTTGTTCAATTACATGATTGGCTGTCACTCATCAGCACTGTCAAAAAGTGCGCGTCTGGAGTGCTTTAAAATGGAAAGACGATATACAAGTAGTAACCCAAAACACGGATGCCAGATGAAATTCACTGAAAGGATTCTCAGGACTCTAAGTCCTGAGAATCCTTTCAGTGAATTTCACCTGGCATCCGTCTAAGTCTTAGAGGGTGTTAAGAGAAAGTATTTCCTCATTTTCAGAGGATGCGCCATGGATCAAAGCAAGACAAAAATGTCCAGTAAACAAGGATTCTCGTTCACAGAAGAGAACGCTGTTCCTTCGAACACTTTTGAGACTTTGAAACCTAGCCAGCCCTGTAATAGAAGTCAAATGTATTTTCTTATTCCATTTTATTTGTTCACTTTATCTGTGCAGCAGTCTTTTTGTACAATTATAAAAGTTGCTGTGGAAAAGTAACAGTCTTCCGAATGTGAAAATCTGCTCCAAGGTCCAACATGGTCATGTAGCTAGGAACAAATATTCACTCGAATCTAAAAGTGTTAAGATCTAGAAAATCTTGTCAATAACGCATTTAACAGTCTGTGTGTTGCATTATTACTCTACTACTTACCAATAATCAGTGAATAAAATAAATTATATTATCAAATACCAGTTACAAGTTAAAAACGTTTTCAAATAGAAGCTATTCGCAACTAATACACCTTTCCATTATCAAGACAGAAAAAATTGTTAAGACATTAAAGAAACTCACTTCATTTCCAGATATCATGTATTCAGCAGTAGAAGACCTCGTTTTCAAGGTTAAGGTGATACACAACCTACGAAGTACAGCTTAAAGAGCCACATGTCGTATAATAAGTTTTAAAAATACGTAGCATTTTACTCACCATAAAATTTTGTAACTGAAGAATTAATGATATCCTCCAAATAGCTGAAACATATCATACAGTTATTGATTGGCGACTCCATGTTGTCTTGTGCACTACGACCAGGTAACAGGTATACTTGAAAAAAGAGACAGCATTGGTCGTAAAAAAAAAAAAAAATATATATATATATATATATATATATATATATATATATATATATATATATATATATATATACGACCAATGCTGTCTCTTTTTTCAAGTATATCATACAGTGCTTATATGTGTGGAACTCTTAATATCTACAAACGCCACACAAAAAACAACCTCATATCTCACAACAACAAACACAATGGAAAATATCGGAAACTGCTAATGGCACTTTTTAGCGCGGATTAGTTCATGTGATTCTAAAATCAGTCACTAAATGTTAGCACCAACCGGGGAACATCATGTTCTCCTAGATACAATATCATCTACACCTTAAGAGCTATGAGCATTTACTCATTTCGCTACTGTGAATCACATCGCGTCTACTGCAAGCTCTTTGCTGTTAAGAACGACCTACAGAATTCAGTAAACAAATGAAGACATATTCCTCTGTTATTGTCCATGGATACAGCATGCAGCAAACATGTCAGTGTTGTTAACTGTAATCCGCATTTACAGTTCTGGCCAAGTGCATTGACTACAGCAGAACTAGGTTGTGTACAATGGAATTAGGTCGTGCTGGGATAAGTTTGTGAAATGCTTTTACATTGTAGTTTTATCTTTGCACTTACCAGCATTATGGAAGCCTATAGTTCCACACGGGAAATGACAGATCTGTTGTGACCTGGCAAATGAAAGCAATCGCCTATTCAGTGTCTTGTACGTTGAAAAATATCCAGAGTGCTGGATGCCATCCGCACAGTTATTCAGCCGTCTTTTCGAACAACTGGTTGTCTTTAGCTTCGTAATTCCAACGGCGAATCTTGACTGACTCGCACCTCGTACCACACACACTCCTGTACTGGTGGAGCGAGTATTGAAACGAGCAGGAGAGGATCATAGAACAAGTGTGCGCAGTATCTATCAGGGACGGCCATCGTCTTGTCTTGGCTGTCTCGCGCGAACAGTTGCCGCACTCATATCGCGTAAAGCATGTCCAAGCTCTTCGGCCAGGAGACCAACCTGGTAGAAACCTGTTCCGCCAGTGGCAAAGATGTGGCGAAGGTACACTTTTCACAACGAAGATACTGTTCACAGGCCACGCTAGCTTCACGCGAGATCGGACTGTTAATTTTCGTAATGCAAATTCACATGCAGCTGAAGAAGCAAGGCACCAGCGCCGATTTTCAATTAATGTATGGACAGGAATTCTTGGCAATAGACTAATACGTTTACTGGTGTAAGGTGTCGTCAGTTCCTATCAAATGACTTGCCTGTCCTGCTACAGTAGGTATCAATCCAACAACAGTTAGTGAAATGGAGCGCAAACCAGTTTTTTCCGAAAT
This sequence comes from Schistocerca americana, assembly GCF_021461395.2. NCBI lineage: Eukaryota > Metazoa > Arthropoda > Insecta > Orthoptera > Acrididae > Schistocerca > Schistocerca americana. The sequence continues at coordinate 663,294,873 of NC_060122.1, forward strand.
GTTCGAAGACTCCGCCCACAGACATTTAATGGACAATGGATTCGTCTTGGCCGTCTAGTACGTTGACCAGTTCGATCCCCCGACCTTAATGCATTGGATTTTTTATTGTGGGGACACCTGGTATCTTTCTTGTCTGCAAGTCCTATTATTGATGCACAAACACAATGGGAACACGTTATCTATGCCTGCCAGCGCACCCGTAACCAAGCTGAAGGTTTTCAGAGAGCGCAAGATTCCCTAATATGTCGGATGGAAACATGCCTTACTATGAATGGACTCCACATTGAGTATCTTCTCTTAGCGATGGTTCACAAGTACAGGTCGTTTGGAATAGCAAACAGATTACATTACAAGCTCTGCTTTTTCAAAGTCACATAATAATGTCTTCTCGTTAGTTTACTGCGTTCTATAGGTCGTTTACAATAGCAATAGCAATAGCTTGCAGTTAAGGAGATATGTTTTACAGAAACGAATATGAATAACCGGTTATAGCTCTTAAGGTATGTTTATTAGAATTTTATTCTAGTCTTGGTGCTAATACTGCCTCCATAATATGGAATAACTTCTTTTTAACACCCTTAAAGGGGAAGGTTTTCAACAAAAAATTGACCGATTCCTATTTCCTTTTCGTCAGCCTGAAACCCTCACCAGTTGGGATTAAGAGTGCAGATAGTGAAGATGCAAAGAAGAGCAGCACGTTTCGCCACTGGTTCATTCAGCCCCTGTGTCAGGCACTTAAACAGGAGTGTTATGTAACATGCAGATCTTTACTGTTAGAATTCTGAGATCGAATACCGTCCCACATGTACTCCAAAGGGACCATGAATGTAATAGCAGAAAAATTTTAGTTCTCAGGGGTGCAATGATAGTGGTATGCAAAACGCTCGGTCCTCCTCATACCATATAACCGTTTCTCTTAAAAATATTTATAATGGACAAAATCATTCAGTAAAGTTGTCAGGCATCTACCAAGATAGTAAATTATGCTGGAACAAATACACACAAAAGCTCTGCAGTACATGTCCTTAAGGAAACTGAAGGATTTTGTGAGTAAAGAGCTCATACTTATGGCATAATATGCCTTTTCCATACACAAGTTATGGGATACTATTAAGCGATACTTCTTTAGAGAAACTCTGGTGGGGCCATCATATATATATTCAGCTTAAGTGAATTAACTTCTTGAAAACAATACTTTGTTGAACATAAGATACTCACAGTCCCCAGGGTACTTATGCATCATAAACAGAATGTCCATGAATATGAAAGTAGGTCAGATGTGCATTTATATGGTACCAGAAACAAGAACTTACTAGACATTTCTTGGACTCAATTGAGTAAGGTAAAAAATAATTTTCAACATGCTGGTAAAACGTTTTTCAACTGAATACCTTGTAACACAAGGGAATTACATTGAAAATAGATTTAAAATGGTGGAAGAGACATGGCTGATAGAAAAAGCGTTTTATAACACAAACGAATTTATATATACTGAAAAAATAATGAACTTTTATTAATTTCACTGTAAATACAACCTTATATGTGGCCTGCATAAGCTATGTAACAAAACATGTGATAGTCTAAATTATTTAACATGTCTGTCAAGAAATAACTGTAGAGAAATACATTAAAAAATTGACGTTCTTGTGTTTTTTGAAATACCATCTGAATGTTTCTGCTACTCTCAACAGAACTTTTTTTCGACATGTTTCATTCTCTTCCACTAAGAAGAAAGTGACCTATTAAAGATTTGATCCAGAGTAGATGGAACTATCCATTGCCAAAATAAGAAATTGCTGGTTGGTCGTGCACTTTGGTGGCTGTGACTGGTGTGCACTGGTGTTACTGTCTAGGCAGATCAAGCCCTTGTGACTATTGAATTTACATTGCCCGGATATTTTTATAGTGGCATCTTTTGTCACAGACTGTTTCTCGCACTGACGGTGACGGCATGGTGTTGCTACCTGGTGGCATCCCAGGTGACCTTCTCAAGGGACTGGAGCCCAGGAAAACGCAGTCCCGAGCCTACTTGTGCCAAACATGCTGCCTCCATCTGCCAGATCCTCGTGGTGAGTTCTCCATAATCCTTTTTTCTTTTTTTAATATAGTAAAATTTCAGTATGCCAGTTTGTTAGCATAGTCTTCCTTATTTATCATCACATCAACCATCCATTGTCTCCACAAGGAGGAGGAAGAAGAATAAGAAGGAAAATATCAGTATCATCAACTCTATGATATCCACTGCTGGATGAAGACTTCCTCTAGACACTTCCATGGGTCACTTTCAGTAGCTACAGGCACTTATGTTACTTCTGCATCTTCTCTAGTGTCATCTACTTGCTTTCCATGACGTCACCATTTTGGTCTTCCCCTAACTGTAATCCAGCAACAAACTTTCTCAGTTCATCTAACACCCATTAGTTTGACCACTATCCTGCACACATCCATGTAATATTCACTGAAGTCACAATCACGTATTTCATACCAGTGTGTTTCCTGACCCATCTGTTTGTTTTTTTTTTTTTCATCTCTTCTAGCGATTTCCAACAAGCATCTCACCAACACACAATGAGCGAATACCATTTTTTAAATTGTTTCCTCAATAAAAATCCATCCTCACTACCATAAGTCAAAACTAGCAACACATTCTGAATGTGAACTTTCCACATATTGGATACTTAGTTAAGAAAACCCTATTTAGTTTTCCAAAGATACTACAGGTCCATTTTGCTCCTGAATTTATTTAATTGGCTGTCAATACAGTTCCTGTCTTCAAAAACAAAACTTTTCAATATGATAGTTAAACAGTATTTTAGTCTTAATTCGACTGCTTTAAGACCTACTTTCACAGTTACTGTATTACTTTTTCCATTCATTACTGACATTTATCTGTAGCAAAGGCAAAGAATATGTGGTCTTTAGTAATATGGAAATTGTAATAAATGTTCATTAACTTGTATTCCTTCTTCATGTACATTGTGTGAGAAATGAACACTTTCCATCTGATTTCTGAGAATGCTTTTGATGAGATTGACTCTCTTTGTCTGTCTCCTCTTCTAGTTCTGAATTTATCACTATCCTGGTGAAATATATTCTATGCTGTAGCATTTATGTTTACATTCTTCAGTATACTAACATAAGTTGAATATGTGCTAGTTTCTCATTGCTGTTGATACATATTTTGTTGAAGCTGAGACAAAATATTTTATTAATCTCCATGAATCCTACACAAATATCACTGAAATACTGCAATTCATCCACAATATGCACGACAGTTAACTTGCTGAAACTTAAAAGCAGTTTAGTTTTGTGTCTCACAGGAGATCTTCAGTCTGAACGTTTGCTCTTGCAGTGCATTGCACACAGCTCCACTCTCTCATGTTCTCTGTTTACAGTAAACTCTTGGTATGGAAGCTCACTTTTAATAAATTAGCAATTTGTTTTTATTGTTGTAGGGACTTCAGTAGTCAGCTGAGACTGTAAAAATATTGCATGCAATGTGCTGTAGATATAAGCATCTATTCAACAAATCTACAATCTCTAAAATATAGAATATGTTATGCTGCTGATCACTAATTACAATACTCTACAATAATGCATAAACTTCTATTGCAACATTTTTATACAAAATCAGAAATTCATCAACCCCATAATCAATCTGTTTTAGCAGGAATTGTTTATTCTTCTGATTGAATTACTAGGCTTCTGGTATGCTTAAGTATGACATAAAGCGTCCTGTAATGTAGCCTTCTTGTGAAAACCAATTTATTTGTCAAGATCGCAATGTTAACACAATTACTGGATTACTAGTTTCTGCAAAATGTATTGCCATCTTCAGATCCATGAAACTCGGCAGTGGTAGTTAGATCATACAATACTTATATCACTCTGTCAAATTAGGATTAATCAATATGCATAATTAAGTTGAGGCATTGCAATAACATTCCATGTGTGCTATCAAAAGATACATAAAAATTGGAATATGAATGACAACATGTACATACATTCTAATAACACACCTGGCATATCGTTGCAATGGCTCAGTTTTCTTTTGCATATGTATAGTCGTAATGTGACAAAGTGGTTTAAGCATTGTGTGATGTATCTATCACTGCCTGACATTATGAATTTGATATGGCAATATATGTTACTGAAACTAGTACATAAGCCAGTAATTGTCTTAAAATAGCGATCTTGGCAAATAAATTGGTTTTCACAAGAAGACTACAGTACAAATTCGTAGATCACCCCCTGCACTGACTGACCATGTCAGGTAACAACAATAGAGGATTTTATTGAATTGTGCATAAAACACTTCTGCAATTTTGTATGAATAGAATTTCATTGTTTTAGGTCATGTTAGCTCCTGGTATTGTGCTTGTAGGACATGACATACTGTTGGTAGTTGTCATAGTTCTCTTTGATGTGAAATACACAGTGCAAAATAAAATTCATTAGGCAAAGTCATAATTTTAACTTTTTTATAGCTAAGTATACAATGACCTCTGTGTGCCATCTGTATGTTTTCCGAATTGTCTTCTTCTGTGATTTGAAAATATTGGTTGCACTGCTTTAGTGACTCTACAAAATGTTATACAGCTGTGTGTCAAGGCATAATAAACCACTCTGAGAACAGAAATACAAACACTGAAGTATAGACGATAAACCATTATTAATGTTCCATACTAATTTCTTCACATGACTATCTCAGGCTAGTATGGATCAGTTGTTATCTCGTGAAAATTAACAGCATTTGTATATGAATTAACCTCCCAACATATTTTGCTTATTTTCACTCAATAATGTCTTATAGAATAATTTTCTGGGGTAGCTCATCACTTATAAACAAAGTACTGTTTGTACAAAAGTGAGCAGTAAGAGTAATACATAGTATTCACCCAAGGACTTCATGTAGGTACCTCTTCAAAGACCTAGGCATTTTAACTGCACTGTCACAGTACATATACACTAAACTCTCGCTAATTCGACCTTCAATAATCCAGCCTGTAAGTATTTAAGTAATCCAGCCCACAGCCAAGCTCTAGCCGCTCAAGCAAAAACGATACATTCAGTAATGAATTCTCAAGTGCAACAATATTGTTAGGTAATTACAATGTTAAACAATGTCATAAGAGTGAATCAGCGTTCCCTACTGATGGATTTTAGGCAAAACGCAATATATTCAAATACCACACATGAGATATTCATATTCTGTCAGTGCTGCATGCAAAACATTAGTCCTATAGAAAAAATAAACAGGACCTTTTTGTAGGAAATTTAATGTAGTTAAATTTTGTACTGAAATACGTTTTCGCTAGGGGCCATAGCTTTTGAGCTACTCAAGAAAAACGTACAAAAATGCCCTTCAGACACACCACCACTCCAACATTCAGCCCCCACCAGTCAGGATTCCCAGTATGTTGTTTATGGCACTCACTCCTACCACTGTACAAAAACTTGAGACTGCACGAATTATTTTCCACATTCGCGTTTTTTGCTCTTCGCTTACTGGTTTTGTTACCCACCAACTTAGTTGAGTACTTAGAAAATGTAAAACTGACATTTGTGAAAATTTTACCTAATAATTTTGTGAATTTTTCAGTACAAAACAAACAATTACATTTTTGTGTTCGTCAGTCCTTCCGACTACGAAACTACTGTGCTTGAAGCGGTTTACATACTAGAAATTTTGACTGGTGAGGGATGAGTAAGGGGTGAAGATGCACCTAAAGGTTTCTTTTAAATGTTTGTCTTGAATAACTCGAAACCTGTGACCTCCGGCAATTATGTATCCCAGTACAAAACTTAAAAATATTAAATTTCCTCCAGAAAGGTCCTGTAATTTTTTCTGTAGGGCTAATGTGCATAATGAGTGAGAGAATATGAAAATCTCACATATGGTTTTTTGCAGAGGGGTTGCAGGTTGCATAAAGCCCATTGGTAAGGGCAACTGAATACTGCAGTATATATGTTTGAAATTGAGGCTTTCTTCATGGTTCAATGTCATGACTTCTAACTGCAAATACGCTATACTGAACCTCAAGCAGATACTCGAATTTAAGACGAGTGTGTCTTAGGTACTTCATAGACAGCTATTAGCTGCTTAGTACAATGTGGGATGAGCAACTATTTATGACCAAACTTTAACACATGAAGAGATAATCAAAAGCATGCAGGAAAGTAACAATGAGAGTGATAATGATCCTTGTGTGATAAAGCATATTGTAATCATATATCACCATTGCAACAGCTAAAAATTTAGGACATATTTCATAGTGAGTGATACTACTGCACATGTACACACTCAAGGACGAAGTTTTGTGTGAAAATGAATATATCTTTGAATTTAGTAAAGCATAATACCTCTATTTTTACACTTAATTTAAGACTCTCAATAATCTGGTATTTCCGCTAATATGTGCAAGGAATAGCATGATTAACAAGACCTAGTGTATTCACTAATAAAATTCGCCATAAACAATCCATCAAGATTTGAGAAGAATAACCATGTCTATACCTAAAATGCAAGAGGGAAAATGAGCTTTGTTACTGGTATCCATTACAGAAGGCTCACAAACGATTTCAATACGCAGCAACAAAAATGTTTGATCATTTGCTCAATTCCATAAAATATTTGACAGGCAGCAAAGCAAGATATGTATCTAAATTAAAATCATATTCCTGGACTTGTTTTCAAATGTAGTTGCATGAGTAGGACTAAAAAAATAATGTGTTCATTAATGGTAATATTAATCATGCAGTACACGTATCCTTGAAAACTAATCTGTTCCACATCACTTCTATAAAAGAATAGTTCAAACGATCTATGGAACATCATGAAACTCATTAAGTAACTGACATTTTTCGTAGATAAAAGCTGTTCATGCATTTTTGGCTTTTTTTGTGTGTAAACTTCAAGGGCACAGCCAGCGAGAGGCAGGAGAAAGCAGCTGTTGTCCCTGTCCCCTTCTCACATACAGAAAAAAATAGTAAAAAACATTTTCACAAACCGAACTCGCTTTCTGCCCCACCACAAGGGCATAGGTACCTTCTCTGAAGTTCCAAATTATTTTGTTTCTAGACCTTACCTGGACCAAAGTAAGAGGTAATTTGTTCTCGTGACATGACGAAGATCAGTGCAAAGCGATGTCAATAATGTGTACCATATTCCTAATTTAAAACTGTAAGTTCCGCTTTTCACAATATATTCTACATATTGCTTTAATGTGTGGCAGGCCCAGGTGTAGGGGGTGGCAAACCGGGGTATATTGTCCTGGGTGTCAATTTCAGGGCACGCCAGATACATATCCTTGAAGGAAAAAAAACCATCTTTCACAAAGTGCGTAGCATCCAGCGGATGTTGATCTATTGATAATTCATATGATTTTGAAACGTATACCTGTTGGTTTTTTAACATTTTTTTCTAAGTTGATTTTTGAATGCGTGCATGGTGTACGTGATGTCTCTGCCAGGGGAATTCCCGTCATACCAAGTCATAAAAAGAAACTTCCCTGCAGACAAAAGGGAAGGGGGCTATTCGAGCTGAGCCGAATAAACCCGAACAGGTGGATACCAAAGCCATATGTGGCTAATGGATGTGTGAAAGACAGGTGTTATAACTGTTAGCGATATCCACGAATTCGGACCACCAGAGTGGGAATGAACGACTAACAGGAATAATATGTAAGAATGATTACAAATTGTCTTCTCGGTGTACCCAAGAAAATGAAATTTTGACAAATTTTTTGCCAGATCGCTACACTACTAAGATACAGGTATACCGTCCTCTGTTAGCAGCCGCGGTAAGTTCTATTCTCGCAATAGCGCGGAAAGCTCGTTGTACGGAGAATAAAGTGAGGTAACGAAACCGGTGTTACTGAAGTTAGCCTGAGAAGAAAGTTTTGACGGTGGCAGGAAAACTTAGAATTAGTGAAGACAAAATTGTTTGTGAGTTCGAGATAAGAAAAGAAACGGGGATACGACGCAAGTTTATGGAAGAATATGACGATTACAAATTTAATATGACGATTACAATTTATATGTAAAAATTTCGTACTACTACTACTTTTCGATTTCATGCTTGCGAAACTGGAACACATGAATGAAATGTGAAACTATTTCCTAACATAAAACTTTATACTTGTTGTAGGGCTGATAGGCATTTGATATTGGTCCTTCGTTACTTATATTCTGCCATGTTATTTATGTAAATGAAGTAGATAAAAATGGTCTTTGTGCCAAAACAGTCTCACGTATTTGTCGCAGATTATTATTGCTGCAATATTAGAAATGCTTATTTCGTTTTATTTAGTAGCAGTGACAAAATGACGCAATCACATCGAGGTACCACACCAGTCTTGGGTGCTATTCATATTTAACAGCTGTTTTATCATTATTAGACAACTACAATTCGATTTTTCATGTGGCAAAACGTTTGATGAACTTCGATGTGGTTCCTTCGCAGAAAGGAAAGCACGCCGTTTAAAGCTGTAGCAAGATTAGAGAAAGAAACAAATTCTGGGACTTAACGAATTGAAGAAATGTATACTGCCTTACTTGTCTCTACTGCTGTTTTGTTTCCTCATATTTAATTTCATGTCACGCAAAAGAGAAAGTCATCAGCTAATAGACAATAAGGATTGCAAATTTCCTAAAAAGTTCGTATTTTCCCGATCAGAAATAACCCCACCCAGAATTGTATGTGAGGTGTCTTATTTTTTAAAAAGGGGGTGGGTGTATGCTAGCATGTCAAACCGGCCGAATGGGAGCTGTAGAGGCACCACAGGACATTTTAATTTCCATTGCACTGAATATAGGTTTGATGGCTTCCATTACAAAATATACACGTTTTAATTCAACAGAACGAAATACAGTGACTTGCGATAGAAGAATGCTGTGTGAAGAGGCGTGGTACTGTACTTTGTTACACTTTGTTACACTGAAATAATATGTCTTACATTTCCTCGAACATACATAGATAGATTTTTTAAAAATGTTTGACTTCCGATCTCAAGCATTGGAATAGGCGAGGGGCACCACTATCAGGTTTCTTCTGCTGTTCAGAAATATCGTAGATCCGGTGCTGAATGTACGTGTATTTTTCGGTTTTACGGTCAGCTTTGTCATTGAATCAATAGGGCATTGTTAAACAATGGCCAAAGTAAAAAAAAATACTAAAATATCATTGTTCGATGGTATCCGAAGGATGCATAATGTTATGATGATCAAACTTCGATTTTCACTTATAATATTCAGCAAAATGGCTGCAGGTGAAAACAAAGCAAAGCGACGTAAGCTAGTGTGTTATATTAATGAATATATAAGTTAATTGGAAATGCATTTTTTTCTTATCAGCTGTGTACTGTTTTGAGTAATATTACTACCATTGTGGCACATCTGTGTATTTTTATGATTTTTTGACCCGGATGGACGTACAAATTATTATGTGGTGCACGAAATTCATCATTTTGAACGTTTAACGACAAACAACACTGTGACGTAATGCAATACCTTCGAAAATTCAATGTATTTGCGAGTGCCCGTTCGAGAACGGAGAGTCAACGGATCCTTAAACAGCCTTGGAGAATTTGAATTAGAAATAATTAATTATAGTGATCGAAAACAGTTTTATTAGTTAATGTGTTTGTTACATCGATTCTCATTTTTCGTCCAGTTCAACGCGTCAGGAAATTTCTGTACTCTAGTTGCACCTTAAATGCTTAGTGTATTAAATTGTAAGTTCCACCTTAATGGCTTTACAGGAAGTTGCAAACTTTATAGAAAGAAATCAGATGACTTCGCTAATACAGTTATTGAACCCTAAAAAAACATTCGCAATTGATGTTTTTTCAGTGTTTTACTTCACACATCCATTGTTCGTTTTTGTGCCACATGAAAAATCTGTGAAATGAAAACTTAACATTAATCTCATATGTTATACAAGTCATGGATGGGCAGTTGTCAGGATGGCCGAGCGGTCTAAGGCGCCAGACTCAAGGTTAACCCTTGCCTACGCAAGTAGGTACGAGCATTCTGGTCCTCATTTGAGGGCGTGGGTTCGAATCCCACTTCTGACAAAATTTTTATTTCTTTCTTTCGTTATAAACGTACTAATACCAATCAAATTTGCGTATTTCAGAGCGAAATTCGTCAACTGGCAGCGTGTGAAATGAAGTCTCTGCTGCGATACCACGCCGAAGAAGTGAATGTTCCCCAAGAAATTTACATTGACGGAAATGGTGGAAGATAAGCTGTTATCATTTTAAAACGAAAATAAAGTAAATTGAATTGTTTAAAAGATGTGTAAATAACTGACTGAATTTTAATTATACTGTTTTTTCCTCAATAATAATTTACAGGCAGAAATAAAACTGAGTTATTGTTTCTTTGTCAAAAATATTAATTTTATCATAGTTGTACCTATATAGTAAAAGGGTTAATGGCTCATGTGTACAATTGTAGGCTACATCGCATTATTCCATCTACTATTTGCGGTTCAGTTGTTATATGAGACACTTTTATTGTTTTTCTTGATGGATCAGCAAAGACTTTTATTATGTGTTCATCATACCAGATCACATAAAATTATTTCAGAGGCTTCAACATAAAAGTCCTAACTGATTTCTATTATTTACAAGATTCCTCTTTAGTTTATGAATTGTAGACTATGTTCGTCTTCAATTTGAGTGTGTATCTATGTGTGGTGTAAGAGCCATGAGTGATGCACAAATTTCTCTAACAAAAAAGGTGTGATACCCTGGACTTTATTTCTAGCGCTACATTGTGTTTCAGTATATATTCAGAAAAATCATTTACAGCATCAAGAGATCTTTCTTGGTTCGGCCAGTACAGCGTAACTGCAAAGCTTGTGGGGTGGTGATGTTGGTGTATGTATGTGTACTCCAGCTCATTAAATGATTTGTCCAAAGCAAGCAACATTTTCATTCTTTTTGTGTGCTTTTCAATGACACAATGCTTCTGCTATTCAGTGAGTGGTCTCCTTTTTCTCTTAAATTATTTACATATTATTTGGCAACAGATATACTACTGTATCCCAAAATTACAGTTGTAAGTGAGGTAAAAGAGCAAAGCACGGTGTTAAGTAGGAAATAGATGGAAGAGAGTTTAGCTTAATGGAAAAGACTAAGAAGATTTAATATTTAATGTTCCATCAGTGGATACATAAAGTTGCATGACCATGTTGGACTGTGACCTCCACTCCTTCCAAATGACAGTCCATTGTCTAAACCACAGCATTACATTGTTTGGATCGAACAAGAGAGTAAGTTCAGTCCTGCAGTGCCCTATGGTATACGTACAAATATTTATTACATAAATAACTACTGTTTTGTTTTGTTTTGCTTCAGGGTACAAATACCTACTGTATATGCCCTTTCCTATGTAGAAGTAATCATATGACAGCTAGTGAAATAATTAACATATCATGTTTCACATGAACAGACAATGCATAACCAGATGTGCAAGAAGTTCAACTTAATATGAAGCACTTTACTCACACATTCAGTAAGTTTCTCTAATGGAAAACTTTACTGTCGATGGTAGAGTCTATATATTCATGAATGAATAAACAACTCTACATCCAGCAAATATTAATTGCAGAACAGTCACACCAAGCCAAAGTATGTGCCTGTGACAAGACAGCAATATACTGTGTTTTGATCTGGAGTCAATGAAAAGGAAAATATTAAGTAGAAATGTTAGTCTGTATTTTTAGGTGGAGTACAAGATGATTCCCACCAATCTATGGATCATTCCAACAATTGGCAGAGAAGATTGAGAACCACTCTTGTACACAAAATTTCAATGAAGCTTACAGGTTGCAGCATTGTTCCTAGAACTGATTATGGCTCCTGATTAGAAGTAACTACAGATTTTGAAGGTTCTCAGACAAGCTAGACTGTGACTTCCTGTACTTGCACTATAGGTTGAAGGTAACTGATGGAATGTGCAGTGAACACAAGAGTTCTTTTTATATTGGGTGACCCTCCATCCAGTCCAAGAAACAATAGCTCTAGGAGTCCCAGAAAGGTGAGAATAAGATCCACTGAAATACCCCTCACAGATGAGAGTAGTAAAATCCTAGTGGTTAACAGCCAAAGCATTCACAACAAAGTGCCAGAGTTTGAACTGCTTCTAGAAAGCTGTGGAGCTCACATTATATCAGGTATAGAAAGCTGGTTAAAACCAAAAATTAATAGTCATGAGTTATTTGGAGAAAATTGAAGCATATATAGAAGCATAGGGTAATGGTAAGTGGAGGTGGTATATCTATCACAGTAGCTAGAAACTCAAATCCACCTATAGAGAAATTGAAAATCAGTGTGAGATTGTTTCACCAAGACTAGTATCATGGGTGGGCATAAACCTGTAATCAGCTCCTTCTATCCACCATCAGACTCACCTTCAGATGTAACTGAGAACTTCAAAGAAAACAGAAGTTCACTTGCATGCAATTTGTAAGTAGTGGGCATTACTGAATGTGTCCTCTGACACCTGCCTCTTACGGGTTGTTCAGAAACCCACTTATGATGGAAATGTATTGGATCCAAAAGCAAACAAATAAATGTGACCTCTTTGAGGATGTTCATAAGTAAAATGGTATCAGTGACCATGAGGCAGTTGTAGTAACAATGATTACCAAGATACAAACAGTAACTAAAACAAATAAAAGGATTTGTATTTTCAGCAAACAAGATGAAGAGGCATCAGTGTTGTATCTCAGTGAAGAACATGAAACATTTAGCTCTGGAGAGGAGTGTGTAGAAGTACAGTGCATCAGACTAGTGGACTGTGCACTTGATAGATGTGCACCTAGTTGAAGAAACTACTGCGAAATGGGTGTGAAATAAAGTAGAGGGCTGTAGATTGAGAAATGCCGAATGAAATGTGTTAGAATGTCAAGAGGACAATGCATGAACCCTTGAACGACTACTGAAGAAGAATAAAGTTCATTGGTCACTCACAAAACCTGAAGAAATTCTGGTCGTACGTAAAGGCTTTAGTGGCACCAATGACAGAGTCCAGACACTTATGGATGAGACAAGATCTGAAATTAAGAGCAGCAAAGCAAAAGCAGAAGTACTGAACTTCATTTTCAAACATTGCTTTGCACTCAAAAATCCAGGAGTATTGGCCTAATTTAATTCTCAGCCCAGTGTAAAGATGAGAGATATTTGTCAGTAGCACTGAGAAACAGCCGAAGCCACTAAAAATGAACAAAGTTCCAGGGCCTGATGCAACTCGTATGAGATTTTACACTGAATTTGTAGCCAAGCTAGCCCTTCTTTTAAGTGCAATCTATCATTGAGCCTTCAGTGGATGGCAATTATTGCTGAAACAACTAGTTTTCAGTCACATCTGTTAAAACCATGCAAAATAACCGGTTTCTATAACAACCAGTTTCTTATTGCTATTGTTTCTGGTAATAAATGTAGATATCAAACAAAGATTGCATAACTGTAAGACTCCTTCAGACTTTTTCATTATATGTTTCAAGACTCAAAGTAACAAATACAATAGATAAATAAAAAATAAAATAAAAAAACATGTAGTTCCTCCGGTGTTTGCTGCTTTCCTCGAAAAGTATTGAGGGGTTGAATACTGCAAAAAATCACCATTATTGTCCTATTTATTCTGCTTAAAATCATGTTGTAAGCAAGGATCATATCACTATTTGGTTATCATTATTTGGGCATTATGAATAGTCATTGCTAAAGGTTGAAAACTGATGTTTGACAACTCTGTTTTTCGTATTAAGAGAGCTGCAAGCAGATAAAGGCATATTATGCAGACACAGGCAGCAGATCAGCAACTTTCTATTTTTATGTTAAACTATGCATGAATTTTTTACACCCTGAACTGGGATCTTGTTGCTTTCATGAGGTCGAGCAAAGAGCGGGGCTGAATATCTTTTGGTGTACCAGGGCAATAATGAAATACCATTCAGTTAACAATCGTTTTATAGTCACTTTGTCTTCTTCCTGGTGCTGCCTAGCAGTGATCAAGCTGAGTCCACACTGCTTGAAAGTATGAGGTGGTACATCAGTGCCCAGCAATAGAATTGTTAAGTTGGCAATTTATTGCTGTTGCCATAATTTCCTTTCTCTTTTATTATTTCATAGAAATGGCAAACAAATAACTAGCTTCCAAATAAAGTTTGTAGTGTTTTCTTTCTTTAATTGTTTCAAATGAAAACCCCATTTTGCAATTCAATATATTTATTTACTTTTTAACAGGATTTTGAGTACAATTGATTTTTGCTGACAAAACTACAAATGCTTTTCCAAAAATTTGAAATGAATAATTGAGATAGCAAGCGAACAAAATGTAAGATACACTGCACCAGGAATAATCGCATGACAGTAGTTAAAACTTCAGTAATATGTTAATCCAGTGGCCAGTACTCATTGTCCAATCTGTTCATAAACGCTTGTTCTATAATTTGTGGATCTGTAAGTCTACTCCTTTCGTAAGAAACAGTGTCATTCAAAGATGATACATATGTCAGAAGTCATGGAACCTTCTGTCAAAGATAAATAATAATAACAATAACAATAATAATCAATCTTGGCTACTTCCTGAACATGTAATAACTGAAGAGGGTTTGCATTTATTCTGACTTCCTCCCTGTGAAGTAATGGTGGGGATTTGCTGGTTTAATCAAAGTAGTTATTTACCTTTTGGGTCAAATTTGCGATACTGGGTTCATTCTTTTTTTTTTTTTTTTTTTTTTTTTTTTTTTTTTTTTTTTTTTTTTTTTTTTTTTTTTTTTTTTGAACTGTCGATCTGATAATGCAGAATTGGACAGCACAGAGCTTTGTAAAACTTCTACACTTCTGTATTTAAGTTTTCTTGGGAGCTTTTGAGATAGAACTTTATCTGCACTTTGTTTATGATTGAGACCTCTAAGTGCATTTGTGGTAATGGTCACTAGGATAATAACCCTACTTCCTGTAATGTACTCGGTTCTAGAAATTTCTTTTTTGTCCATGCTGAAAGGCATTACGATGCTCAGTACCCAATATTCCTGACAGCTGTTCAGTGTCTGCACCAGGAATCATCCTTGATGATTTTTTTTTAATGAAGGGATAGGCTTGAGCAATTAATGATGACAATTTACAAATCTCTTCAGTAAGTGGTATTACACCTTGTTTGGACTGACTGAACCAAAAACGTTATGTATCCCTTTGCTGTGCTCTTCCAGTCTTACTCCACCTTCAGGTTCTACATGAATACTCTGCTTTGCAGATGTGATGATTGATTTTATTTCACTTATCAGGCTTTTTAAAATTTCTTTATTAACATCCTCTAGGCCCTCTATTACTATGAAGTGTAAAATATGGGCAGAATGATAAAGCAATGCTGTACCAACTCTTATGTCATGTTTGTTGCTCATTAAAAAAAAAGTATTATACAAATACAAAAAATTTGCACCGGTGCTGTGGTGAATTGGTGTATCAGTTTTTACCCAGTTATTATAAAAAAATAAAAACATCTGTTGTATCAGAGACCAAACAAATACCAAAAAATACTGGTTTTTCAGAACTAAAATACTGTTACCAGTTTTTTCCACCCCTAAGTCCTTTGAACAAAAACAGTGTCAGTTAGTTGGAAGAAAGCATGGATCACACACCTACCTACAAGAATGATGGCAGAAGTGATCCACAAAACTATCATCCAATATCCTTGACATCCATTTGTTAAAGTATCTTACAACACAAGCTCAAACTGGACAGAATGGCCTCCTCTATCCCAAAAAGCATGGATTTTGAAAACATCAGTTATGTAGAACCCAACTTATACTTTTCTCACATGAGATCCTGAAACCCACGGATCAACACATTCAAGAAGATGTAGCATGTTTGATTTCCAAAAAGCATTTTACCCAGTACCACCTGTACTCTTGTTATCAAAAGTGTGATTGTATGGGGCATCAAGCAAAATTTGTGATTGGATTGAGGTATTTTAGTAGGGAGAGTCATTGACAGAAATAGAAATAGCTTCAGGTATATCCTAAGAAAGTGTACTGAGATCCTTGCCGTTCATGTTATAAAGTAACGACCTTGCAGACAATATTAGTTGTAACCTCAGACTTTTCACAGATGACACAGTTACCTTTAATGAAGTATTGTCAGAAAAAAGCAGTACAGATATTCAATCAGATATTGTTAAGATTTCAAGATGATGCTAAGATTGGCAACTAGCTTTAAATGTTCAGAAATGTAAAACAGTACACTTCACAAAATGAAAACGTACTACAGTATGAATGAGTCACTGTTGGAATTGGTCATCTCATACACATACATGGGTGTAATACTTTATAGAGATATGAAATAGGCTCATCATGTAGGCCCAGTCATAGGTTAAGCAGACAGCAGTCTTTGGGTTATTGGTAGAATACTAGGTTAATGCAATCAGTCTGCAAAGAAATTGATTACAAATCACTCATTCACACATCCTAAGATATTGTTCATGTGTGTGGAACCTGTACCAAATAGGACTTACAGGGGATGCAAAACATATACAGGGAAGAGCTGCACAAATGGTCACAGATTTGTTTGACCTGTGGCAGGGTGCCACAGAGATGCTGAAGAAACTGAACTGGCAGACACTTGAAGATAGATGCAAAGTATCGATGAAAGTCTCTGTACAAAGTTTCATGCACCTGCTTTAAATGAAGACTTTACAAGTACAAAACAACCTCCTACATATTACTCCTATAGGGATCCTGAAGACAAGATTAGATGACTTATAGCATGTACAAATGAATGGAATAGGAAGAAGTCCTAATAACTGGTACAATGGCAAATGCCTTCTGCCATGCAATTCACAATGTTCTGCAGAGTATGGATGTAGATGTGGATAATGAGGAGCAAAGACATACAGGGAACATGAAAATTTAAGTAACTGCAAAATACATTACTGCCCTACCAGGAACACACTCCACTTGGTCATATCCTCTGTCCTCTGCTCATACTTGAATATAACAGTAGATAAATATTCTGTTTATTTATTCACTTGTAGGCATCCCGTGCAAATAATGGCATCACTTTGTATTTCCTGAGCGAATATACGGGGTAAAAATGAAAAAGGAAGAAAAAGGCTTGAATCACCTGCAGCCTTTTGAAGGAGCCATCCCAGAATTTGCCTAACGCAGAAAGCCTAATTCAATATCACCAGACAGGGATTCAGGCTCTATTCCTTCTTAACATGAATACAGTGCATTAATCACAGAGTCAACTCATTTGTGTGTCCAAAAGGCGTGGGATAATGGAGAAAAATCAAATAATAATGTTGGAATCACTCTGCAGAGGAGAGTGCGCTGATATGAAACTTCCTGGCAGATTAAAACTGTGTGCCCGACCGAGACTCGAACTCGGGCGTGAGTCATGCTTTGGTAGCTCAGATGGTAGAGCACTTGCCCGCGAAAGGCAAAAGTCCCGAGTTCGAGTCTCGGTCGGGCACACAGTTTTAATCTGCCAGGAAGTTTCATATCAGTGCACACTCCGCTGCAGACTGAAAATCTAATTCTGGAAACATCCCCCTGGCTGTGGCTAAGCCATGTCTCCACAGTATCCTTTCTTTCAGGAGTGCTAGTTCTGTAAGGTTCGCAGCAGAGCTTCTGTAAAGTTTGGAAGGTAGGAGACGAGATACTGGCAGAAATAAAGCTGTGAGGACAGGGTGTGAGTTGTGCTTCAGTAGCTCAGATGGTAGAGCACTTGCCCGCGAAAGGCAAAAGTCCCGAGTTCGAGTCTCGGTCAGGCACACAGTTTTAATCTGCCAGGAAGTTTCATATCAGCGCACACTCTGCTGCAGAGTGAAAATCTCATTCTATGAGCTGAATCAGTTGGGTGTGTCTGAGGTCTTCCCCCTGTCAGCAATAAGACAAAAGCAGTTTTACACCCGGCATGGGTGTAGACAGTGAATTGTTTGAAACTGTAGAATAAAAGCAGAATATCCACAAACGTTTACATGAAAAGACTGTCACATGATGAATGACATGTCGTAGTTTTGTTTTGCATAGAAAAAGGAAGAAGCAAGTATGCCACAGGCTCTTTTCATCAATGAAAATTGACACTAGTACAAATCAGGTGCATTCATCTTCAAAACAAAAGTCTATCTGAAGACATCAGTGTTTCATCAAAATAAAACCAAAGA
This sequence comes from Schistocerca americana, assembly GCF_021461395.2. Classification (NCBI taxonomy): domain Eukaryota; kingdom Metazoa; phylum Arthropoda; class Insecta; order Orthoptera; family Acrididae; genus Schistocerca; species Schistocerca americana. Next base: position 663,313,050 of record NC_060122.1, read on the forward strand.
GAAAGGCAGTGAAGCAGAAGTCCTTTAAATGAAACAAATGCTGCTAAAGCCATTAGAAGCACCACAGCACAAGAAAGTTAAAATCCAGAATCCAGGGAACCAGTTGATAAGAAAACACCACCCACCTTTGCAAATAAGGAGGATTTATTGCAGCTAACATCACTAGATTAAAAAAAAGAAGCAAGCGGTGAAGAAATAAACAATATGTCACACACTTCATACTTTAAATTGCTCCAGCAGAATGTTTAGTCCCTTTCCAGCAAAATGAATGAATTAGAAATCTTAAAGAAAGAGACCCCCCCATGAACCATGGACCTTGCCGTTGGTGGGGAGGCTTGCGTGCCTCAGCGATACAGATAGCCGTACCGTAGGTGCAACCACAACGGAGGGGTATTTGCTGAGAGGCCAGACAAACGTGTGGTTCCTGAAGAGGGGCAGCAGCCTTTTCAGTAGTTGCAAGGGCAACAGTCTGGATGATTGACTGATCTGGCCTTGTAACAATAACCAAAACGCCCTTGCTGTGCTGGTACTGCGAACGGCTGAAAGCAAGGGGAAACTACAGCCGTAATTTTTCCCGAGGGCATGCAGCTTTACTGTATGATTAAATGATGATGGCGTCCTCTTGGGTAAAATATTCCGGAGGTAAAATAGTCCCCCATTCGGATCTCCGGGCGGGGACTACTCAAGAGGATGTCGTTATCAGGAGAAAGAAAACTGGCGTTCTACGGATCGGAGCGTGGAATGTCAGATCCCTTAATCGGGCAGGTAGGTTAGAAAATTTAAAAAGGGAAATGGAGAGGTTAAAGTTAGATATAGTGGGAATTAGTGAAGTTTGGTGGCAGGAGGAACAAGACTTCTGGTCAGGTGACTACAGGGTTATAAACACCAAATCAAATAGGGGTAATGCAGGAGTAGGTTTAATAATGAATAGGAAAATAGGAATGCGGGTAAGCTACTACAAACAGCATAGTGAATGCATTATTGTGGCCAAGATAGATACGAAGCCCACACCTTTTAGAGTAGTACAAGTTTATATGCCAACTAGCTCTGCAGATGACGAAGAAATTGAAGAAATGTATGATGAAATAAAAGAAATTATTCAGATAGTGAAGGGAGACGAAAATTTAAGAGTCATGGGTGACTGGAATTCGAGTGTAGGAAAAGGGAGAGAAGGAAACGTAGTAGGTGAATATGGATTGGGGCTAAGAAATGAAAGAGGAAGCCGCCTGGTAGAATTTTGCACAGAGCACAACATAATCATAGCTAACACTTGGTTTAAGAATCATGAAAGAAGGTTGTATACATGGAAGAACCCTGGAGATACTAAAAGGTATCAGATAGATTATATAATGGTAAGACAGAGATTTAGGAACCAGGTTTTAAATTGTAAGACATTTCCAGGGGCAGATGTGGACTCTGACCACAATCTATTGGTTATGACCTGTAGATTAAAACTGAAGAAACTGCAAAAAGGTGGGAATTTATGGAGATGGGACCTGGATAAACTGAAAGAACCAGAGGTTGTACAGAGTTTCAGGGAGAGCATAAGGGAACAATTGACAGGAATGGGGGAAAGAAATACAGTAGAAGAAGAATGGGTAGCTTTGAGGGATGAAGTAGTGAAGGCAGCAGAGGATCAAGTAGGTAAAAAGACGAGGGCTAGTAGAAATCCTTGGGTAACAGAAGAAATATTGAATTTAATTGATGAAAGGAGAAAATATAAAAATGCAGTAAATGAAGCAGGCAAAAAGGAATACAAACGTCTCAAAAATGAGATCGACAGGAAGTGCAAAATGGCTAAGCAGGGATGGCTAGCGGACAAATGTAAGGATGTAGAGACTTATCTCACTAGGGGTAAGATAGAAACTGCCTACAGGAAAATTAAAGAGACCTTTGGAGATAAGAGAACCACTTGTATGAATATCAAGAGCTCAAATGGAAACCCAGTTCTAAGCAAAGAAGGGAAAGCAGAAAGGTGGAAGGAGTATATAGAGGGTCTATACAAGGGCAATGTACTTGAGGACAATATTATGGAAATGGAAGAGGATGTAGATGAAGATGAAATGGGAGATACGATACTGCGTGAAGAGTTTGACAGAGCACTGAAAGACCTGAGTCGAAACAAGGCCCCGAGAGTAGACAACATTCCATTGGAACTACTGACGGCCTTGGGAGAGCCAGTCCTGACAAAACTCTACCATCTGGTGAGCAAGATGTATGAAACAGGCGAAATACCCTCAGACTTCAAGAAGAATATAATAATTCCAATCCCAAAGGAAGCAGGTGTTGACAGATGTGAAAATTACCGAACAATCAGTTTAATAAGCCACAGCTGCAAAATACTAACACGAATTCTTTACAGACGAATGGAAAAACTGGTAGAAGCCGACCTCGGGGAAGATCAGTTTGTATTCCGTAGAAACACTGGAACACATGAGGCAATACTGACCTTACAACGTATCTTAGAAGAAAGATTAAGGAAAGGCAAACCTACGTTTCTAGCATTTGTAGACTTAGAGAAAGCGTTTGACAATAATGACTGGAATACTCTCTTTCAAATTCTAAAGGTGGCAGGGGTAAAATACAGGGAGCGAAAGGCTATTTACAATTTATACAGAAACCAGATGGCAGTTATAAGAGTCGAGGGACATGAAAGGGAAGCAGTGGTTGGGAAGGGAGTAAGACAGGGTTGTAGCCTCTCCCCGATGTTATTCAATCTGTATATTGAGCAAGCAGTAAAGGAAACAAAAGAAAAATTCAGAGTAGGTATTGAAATCCATGGAGAAGAAATAAAAACTTTGAGGTTCGCCGATGACATTGCAATTCTGTCAGAGACAGCAAAGGACTTGGAAGAGCAATTGAATGGAATGGACAGTGTCTTGAAAGGAGGATATGAGATGAACATCAACAAAAGCAAAACAAGGATAATGGAATGTAGTCGAATTAAGTCGGGTGATGCTGAGGGAATTAGATTAAGAAATGAGACACTTAAAGTAGCAAAGGAGTTTTGCTATTTGGGGAGCAAAATAACTGATGATGGTCGAAGTAGAGAGGATATAAAATGTAGACTGGCAATGACAAGGAAAGCGTTTCTGAAGAAGAGAAATTTGTTAACATCGAGTATAGATTTAAGTGTCAGGAAGTCATTTATGAAAGTATTTGTATGGAGTGTAGCCATGTATGGAAGTGAAACATGGACGATAAATAGTTCGGACAAGGAGAGAATAGAAGCTTTCGAAATGTGGTGCTACAGAAGAATGCTGAAGATTAGGTGGGTAGATCACTTAACTAATGAGTAAGTATTGAATAGGATTGGGGAGAAGAGAAGTTTGTGGCACAACTTGACCAGAAGAAGGGATCGGTTGGTAGGACATGTTCTGAGGCATCAAGGGATCACCAATTTAGTATTGGAGGGCAGCATGGAGGGTAAAAATCGTAGAGGGAGACCACGAGATGAATACACTAAGCAGATTCAGAAGGATGTAGGTTGCAGTAGGTACTGGGAGATGAAGAGGGTTGCACAGGATAGAGCAGTATGGAGAGCTGCATCAAACCAGTCTCAGGACTGAAGACCACAACAACAACAACAGAGAAAGAGACATAGAACTGTCAACAGTAGAAGTGCTAAATCAAAATGCTGTGGTAATATGTGCATATGGGTCAACAGTTGGTAGTAAAAATGCTTTTTGCAATCATATCAAAGAACTGTTAGAAAATTTCAACACCACCAAGAAGAATATTTTCATGTGTGGAGACTTCATTCAATATGGATTTCTCCAGATTTGATAAATTTAAAGATAAAATCAAATATTTGCTGTAGTCTTTTAACATAAAACCAGCTGTAACTAATCCAACTTACATAACTAACTGGATAGACTGGGTACAATTGTGACCGCATATGGATATGACAGATTTCTTATCGATGAAACAATCAGGGTAGTGGGGAGGGTAAAAGGACAAATACATGCAACTTGCCTGATGGAACAAGTTTCACAGATTATGCGAGCCTTCTCATGCATTTCCACTTGCAAGGCCCCGTGTTTTATTTTGGAGGCTACAGGCAAGTTTTTATAACCAAATTCTTTCGTTAATTGTGTTTTTAGTTCTATAGATACAAGAATTAGTGCTTTTTATGTATTAGAGTTCAGACACTAACTAGCAGTGGTTGACTTTTGAATCAGTTAGTTGGTATTGGGATGATAGACATCATTGTGCAGAATGTGGTCATGAGTATAACTGTGACTATTATTGTGGGTACTGTTGTGACACAATACTAACTATCTATACCAGTGCTGAACGATTCTTTGACTACTCCTCCTGGTGTGATAATGGGGATATGCAGCCAGGGCTCCTACAAGAAAAATGGCAATTCGAGGTTGCAAAAATAAAAAATCCACAATTTACACAGACACACCTGAAAAAAAAAGCTAGCTGGCAAGTATCTGAAGACAAACAAAAATGAGAGAGGGCCAATCAGATGCAGAAAAGGTCATTAAAGATTTTACAGAATTAAAAATGCAAAGGAAAAACAACAAAAATGTATCACTTCCATCAGCATCATAAGATGAGGAATTTTTCTGTCTTGTTTGTCTGACACAATACATTGAAAAAGCCTGAAGAAAGATAAGTGGAATGCCAAGGAAAATGTGGACTTTGATCTCTCTCAGAGTGCACAAATGGTGGTCATTATTATACTAGGTGATTTAAAAAGAAAGAAGAGATTTCAGTTCTATATTGCAGACAAACTATATATGATAAAAACAAACTGCGGATGTCATGGTATTGAGGAAGGTTCAAAGTTTTGACGAGGGGTGCCCAGAAAGTAATGTACAACATTTTTTCTTCAACAATTCTTTATTGAACATAATCATAATTACACAAACAAAAGACTGGTGTTTTATCTACACACTCTATTTTTCCGCATAATCTCCATCCCATTCTATGGCCTTCCACCAGTGTGAGACAAGGGTGTGTGTACCCTGTCAGCACCAGTCTTTGTCCTGATGGCAGAGCCAGTGCTTCACTGTTGAATCACCTCATCATCATCCTCAAAATGTCTTCCACGAATGGCATCCATTTATGGCCCAAACAAGTGGAAGTCTGAGGGGACTAGGTCAGGCATGACAGCCGTGGGTGGTTTCCCCAACCGTGCAAGAGGTGGAGATCCGCCGAACCGCCTTCTCTCCCTGCATGCACAGTGACTAACTGTACTTCTCTCGACAGCAGATGCTCCATAGACTTTGCACATTTGTGAATATTCCCCCCAGTTTCTTTCTCTGCAGTGAGAAATACAATGACGGCACATTGCTTATAACATACATTACCTACAGATGCCATTTTGAAACTGTCCTACAGCTATTCTATCTGTCAGAAGTGATGGCTGAGCAGTCATCCACCCTGTTCCAGAGGAAGCTTCTTGGCCCACAAGGTCTGGGTATTCACACAGGGTGGGTTTGCTGATAGTTGGAAGCTCCAATGTTAGGCTTGTAGTGGTGGTCCTTAGGAACATGGCTGCCAAAGAGGGGAAGAACACAAGTGTGCACTCCGTGCGCATACCAGGAGAGTCATTACGGATGTGGAAAGGGTGCTTCCAGATGCCATGAGGAGTACCAAGTGCAGCCAACTGCAGGTTGTGGCTCATGTCTGTACCAATGACATGTGTTGCTTTGGATGGAGGATATTCTCTCTGGTTTCAGGCAGCTAGTGGAAATGGTAAGGACTGCCAGTCTTGCTTGTGAGACTAAGGTGGAGCTTACCATCTGCAGCATCATCGATAGAACCAACTATGGTCCTTTGGTGCACAACCAAGTGAAAGGTCTGAATCAGAGGCTCAGGTGGTTCTGTGACTATGTAGGCTGCAAATTCCTTGACTTGTCCCTTCGGGTGGTGGGTTTCTGGGTTCTGCTTTATAGGTTAAGAGTCCACTACACACAGGAAGCAGCAACATGGGTAGCATGGGCTGTGTGGAAGGGACTGGGTGGTTTTTTAATGTTAGAGGATCTCAGGAAACCACAGAAAGGGCGTCCGTCTAAAAGGGTGCAGGTAAAACACAGTAAGGTAGTTGTAGCAACAATTGGTATTGTAGGTGTAAATTGTTGTAGCTGTTTTGGGAAAGAACCAGAGTTCCAAGCCCTAATAGAAAGCACTGAAGCTCAAATAGCTATAGGTATGGAAAACTGGCTAAAGCTGGACGTAAGTTCAGCTGAAATTTTTTCAAACTACCTAATAGTGTTAAGGGAGGATAGATTAAATACAGTTGGTGTTAGAGTATTTATTGCTGCCAGAAGTAGTTTACCTTGTAGTGAAACGGAAGTAGATGGTCCCTGTGAAATAGTGTGGCTAGAGGTTATACTTGACAATTGGACTAAACTATTAATTGAATCATTTTACCAACGCCTGACTCAGGAGATATAGTTGCTGAATGATTCAAAGAAAACTTGAGTCTCATTTCAAATAAGGTACCCCACTCATACAACTATAATTTGTGGTGACTTCAGTCCACCCTTGATACGCTGGAAAAATAATACGTTTAAAGCCTGTGGCAGGCATAAAAAGTCATCTGAAATTGTACTGATTTCTTCCTCAGAAAATTATTTTGAACAATTAATTCATGAGCCCACTCAAAGCATAAATGGTTGCAAAAGCATACTTGACCTCTTAGCAACAAATAATTCTGAACAAATAGGGAGTATCATGATGGATACAGGGATTAGCGACCACAAGGCAGTTGCTGCTAGGCTGAATACCCTAACACCCACAACCATCAAAAAGAAACACAAAGTACATCCACATAAATTAATATGTGATGGAACTGATCCCACATGATACACAAAACGGGTCAGATCACTGTTGCAGAGGCAACAAAAAAAGCATGCCAAATTTAAAAGAATGCAAAATCCCTAAGATTGGCAAAGTTTTGCAAAAGTTCGAAATACAGTGCGTACTTCAAGGCAAGATGCTTTTAGTAATTTCCACAATGGAACTCTGTCTCAGAATGTGGCCCAAAACCTGAAGATATTCTGGTCATACATAAAGTACACCAGTGGCAAGGCACAATCAATACCTTCACTACACGATAACAACGGTGAAGTCACTGATGATAGTGCCACTAAAGCGGAGTTATTAACCATGGTTTTTCAAAACTCCTTCATCAAAGACAACAAAGTAAATATTCCTGAATTCCAATCAAGAACAACTGCCAAGATGAGAAACATAGAAGTACTGTGTTCAAACATTATGAAGTACCTCAAAGAGAATGATCTATTGACACACAGTCAGCAAAGATTCAGAAAATATTGTTCTTGTGAAACACAACTAGCTCTTTATACTCATGAAGTAATGAGTGCTATTAGATTTCCAGAAGGCTTTTGACACTGTTCCTCACAAGCACTTCTAACCAAACTGCTTGCCTATGGAATATTACCTCAGTTGTGCAACTGGATTCTTGAGTTCCTGTCGGAAAGGTCACAGTTCGTAGTAATACACTCCTGGAAATGGAAAAAAGAACACATTGACACCGGTGTGTCAGACCCACCATACTTGCTCCGGACACTGCGAGAGGGCTGTACAAGCAATGATCACACGCACGGCACAGCGGACACACCAGAAACCGCGGTGTTGGCCGTCGAATGGCGCTAGCTGCGCAGCATTTGTGCACCGCCGCCGTCAGTGTCAGCCAGTTTGCCATGGCATACGGAGCTCCATCGCAGTCTTTAACACTGGTAGCATGCCGCGACAGCATGGACGTGAACCGTATGTGCAGTTGACGGACTTTGAGCGAGGGCGTATAGTGGGCATGCGGGAGGCCGGGTGGATGTACCGCCGAATTGTTCAACACGTGGGGCGTGAGGTCTCCACAGTACATCGATGTTGTCACCAGTGGTCGGCGGAAGGTGCACGTGCCCGTCGACCTGGGACCGGCCCGCAGCGACGCACGGATGCACGCCAAGACCGTAGGATCCTACGCAGTGCCGTAGGGGACCGCACCGCCACTTCCCAGCAAATTAGGGACACTGTTGCTCCTGGGGTATCGGCGAGGACCATTCGCAACAGTCTCCATGAAGCTGGGCTACGGTCCCGCACACCGTTAGGCCGTCTTCCGCTCACGCCCCAACATTGTGCAGCCCGCCTCCAGTGGTGTCGCGACAGGCGTGAATGGAGGGACGAATGGAGACGTGTCGTCTTCAGCGATGAGAGTCGCTTCTGCCTTGCTGCCAATGATGGTCGTATGCGTGTTTGGCGCCGTGCGGATGAGCGCCACAATCAGGACTGCATACGACCGAGGCACACAGGGCCAACACCCGGCATCATGGTGTGGGGAGCGATCTCCTACACTGGCCGTACACCACTGGTGATCGTCGAGGGGACACTGAATAGTGCACGGTACATCCAAACCGTCATCGAACCCATCGTTCTACCATTCCTAGACCGGCAAGGGAACTTGCTGTTCCAACAGGACAATGCACGTCCGCATGTATCCCGTGCCACCCAACGTGCTCTAGAAGGTGTAAGTCAACTACCCTGGCCAGCAAGATCTCCGGATCTGTCCCCCATTGAGCATGTTTGGGGCTGGATGAAGCGTCGTTTCACGCGGTCTGCACGTCCAGCACGAACGCTGGTCCAACTGAGGCGCCAGGTGGAAATGGCGTGGCAAGCCGTTCCACAGGACTGCATCCAGCATCTCTACGATCGTCTCCATGGGAGAATAGCAGCCTGCATTGCTGCGAAAGGTGGATATACACTGTCCTAGTGCCGACATTGTGCATGCTCTGTTGCCTGTGTCTATGTGCCTGTGGTTCTGTCAGTGTGATCATGTGATGTATCTGACCCCAGGAATGTGTCAATAAAGTTTCCCCTTCCTGGGACAATGAATTCACGGTGTTCTTATTTCAATTTCCAGGAGTGTAGATGGAAAGTCATTGAGTAAAACTGAAGTGATATCCGATGTTCCCCAAGGAAGTGTTATAGGTGCTCTGTTGTTCCTGATCTATATTAACGACATAGGATACAATCTGAGTAGCCCTCTTAGATTGTTTGCAGATGATGCTGTCATTTACCATCTTGTAAAGTCATCAGATGACCAAAACGAACTGCAAAATGATTTAGATGAGATATCTGTATGGTGCGAAAAGTGGCAGTTGACCGTGTGTGATGAAGCAACCCAGGATCTCTTTACTTCCTGTCTTGTTTTGCCATCTGCCTCCTTAAATTCATTTTATTTTCATTTTTGGCTAACTACCATTAACATAAATGAGTATAATCTGCATTTCCATGAAAGAGAAAGGTTGGTCCTCAGTCTTAAGAAATGTAGCATCAGATCTTATTTTGTGGGTAGTTCTGTGTATGTAATCAATTTACTAATTTATTTTTACTGTTCCTAGTTAATATCTTTTGTTATAGGGTGAAATCAGAATTTTTTTTGTGACTTAGATTCTATCGTTGACTTACCAACAAATATAAATTGTGTACTAATTTTAAGCATTTGGAAGAAGAACTGGCAGGATTCTTTAAGTATTTATTTGGCTCTACTCGAAAACCTGTTATCAAAGGCAGCCTTTATTTAATTCCACAATAATTACCAGATCTGTCAAAAGAAATATTTGCATGACTATATCAGTTAATTTCATTATTTAAACAAATAACTTGGCTTAACCTTTGTGATATTTTTTCGATGTATTCAGTTAATTGAATGGGTTGTGTTTTAATTGTAATTTCTGTAAATTAAACATCGAACAATGTATAGTTTCAGTGCCTGTTATTGTGAGGATATATAAAGGACCTATTTTTGGTCCCAAGACAGTCAGTCCACGGCCAATTTTCAGATGGGAAGTCTTTATCAGTTAGAGTAACAGCAATGCATTAACTTAACAGTGGAATCAGTGTAACACAGATAAGCCATGTTTGTTCAATTTATTTGAGAAATAGTGACACACATACCTTATTATTCTGCAAGAACTGTGAACTGTATTGTTAGGTTTTTACTGCTCATGGATGTTCAGCAGCAAACTATTTTAGCAGTATGCTGATGTTTGAGCATAACATTTACCAGTAGTGAACTGGCCATATAACTGTGTAACAATGGAGGGCTTGTTAACAGTGAAAGTAAAGAACTGTGAAATGCAACTGTGCAACTGTTGGCTACATAATTACAGTAGTCAGTGTTGAACTTCCACCGCCCCATTTTCCCACCACTATAACAATGCAGTATGTCGACACCAAGGACTATCAATGAAGAAATAAAGCAGGTGAACATCACATGTGAATGAAGAAAAGTGTGAAGTTATTCACATGAGTACTAAAAGAAACCGGCTAAATTTCAATTATATGATAAGTAACACAAATCTGAAGGCTATATATTCAACTAAATACTTAGGGATTACAATTACAAATAACCTAAACTGGCACAATTGTGGGCAGAGCAAACCAAAGACTGGGATTCACTGGCAGAACACTTAGAAGGTGCAAAAGGTCTACTAAAGAGACTGCTTACACCACACTTGTCTGCCGTGACCTGGACTATTGCTGTGCTGTGTGGGATCCGCATCAGGTGGGACTGACAAATGATGTCAAAAAAGTTCAAAGAAGGGCTGCTCCTTTTGTATTACTGTGAAATAGCAGAGATAGCGCCACAGACATGATACATGAATTTGAGTGGCAATAATTAAAACAAAGGCATTTTCCATAGTTATCTGTGGAGTTAACTGGACATCATGCAGAGGACGCTGTAGAAGGCAGTTGTACTAATGTGACTTATTTCTATTTAATACAAATGACTTGCCCCCAAACATAAATTCACACTCAGTTCTATTCAGCGATGATACTTCACTCTTTATCAAAAGCAGTGACTTGGAACAAATTCCCTGAACTATCAGAAATCTACTAGACAGTTTAGAAAACTGGTTCCAATTAAGTGCATTGAAATGGAATATTGGAGAAACCCAGTTACTGCAGTTCAAAACTAAAACATCTAAGATAAATGAAACCCTCAATCACAGAAACTGAGAACAAAGAAATGGGCTTTGTTAACTTTTCAGGGATACATTTGGATCAAACTTTATCCTGGTCTTCACACATAAAGTACTCAGTACTGCCTTGTCCTACATCATTTGTGCAAAATATGTACCTAAACACGAGTTACAGGACCAATAAAAAATACAAATACGAAATACAATCTGTCATATTCAGCTAGCACAGAGATGAGAAAAGTAGTTTTGACAACTTTTTGAATCAGTTAAGGTATGGCATTATTTTTCTGGGCTAACACAAGCAAAATGATTAGAGTATTAAAAATACAAAAATCAACTGTTAAAAATACGTGGTGTAGAAAACCGATAGAATCCTGTCATCCACTGTTAATAAAACCAAGAATATTTAGTGCTCTGATTGTACATTTATGGACTAATTATTTCTTTTTGTATGTAGTAATCCTACATCACTCATAGACAATCATTTTAAACATCAGTGCAGCACTAGGAACAAGAGCTTCTCACTGAAAGGTTAAAGTTGTATGCACAAACCTTAGAATATGTGGGCATAAAAATTTACAACATTCTAAAAGAAAAAAACAACCCACTACATGGGGCTATGGAAACTGAAACAAAAGTTACAAAAGTTGTTACTACAGAAATGCCATTAATCCTCAGAAGAATTTCTGAAAGATAATATGAAAATCTACGGAAGAAAGTAAATGGTTAATACTTTTTGTTACTTTAGCTTAGCAGTTTTACTTCAAATAAATATTAATGCTCTTGTTATACACTCCTGGAAATTGAAATAAGAACACCGTGAATTCATTGTCCCAGGAAGGGGAAACTTTATTGACACATTCCTGGGGTCAGATACATCACATGATCACACTGACAGAACCACAGGCACATAGACACAGGCAACAGAGCATGCACAATGTCGGCACTAGTACAGTGTATATCCACCTTTCGCAGCAATGCAGGCTGCTATTCTCCCATGGAGACGATCGTAGAGATGCTGGATGTAGTCCTGTGGAACGGCTTGCCATGCCATTTCCACCTGGTGCCTCAGTTGGACCAGCGTTCGTGCTGGACGTGCAGACCGCGTGAGACGACGCTTCATCCACTCCCAAACATGCTCAATGGGGGACAGATCCGGAGATCTTGCTGGCCAGGGTAGTTGACTTACACCTTCTAGAGCACGTTGGGTGGCACGGGATACATGCGGACGTGCATTGTCCTGTTGGAACAGCAAGTTCCCTTGCCGGTCTAGGAATGGTAGAACGATGGGTTCGATGACGGTTTGGATGTACCGTGCGCTATTCAGTGTCCCCTCAACGATCACCAGTGGTGTACGGCCAGTGTAGGAGATCGCTCCCCACACCATGATGCCGGGTGTTGGCCCTGTGTGCCTCGGTCGTATGCAGTCCTGATTGTGGCGCTCACCTGCACGGCGCCAAACACGCATACGACCATCATTGGCACCAAGGCAGAAGCGACTCTCATCGCTGAAGATGACACGTCTCCATTCGTCCCTCCATTCACGCCTGTCGCGACACCACTGGAGGTGGGCTGCACGATGTTGGGGCGTGAGCGGAAGACGGCCTAACGGTGTGCGGGACCGTAGCCCAGCTTCATGGAGACGGTTGCGAATGGTCCTCGCCGATACCCCAGGAGCAACAGTGTCCCTAATTTGCTGGGAAGTGGCGGTGCGGTCCCCTACGGCACTGCGTAGGATCCTACGGTCTTGGCGTGCATCCGTGCGTCGCTGCGGTCCGGTCCCAGGTCGACGGGCATGTGCACCTTCTGCCGACCACTGGCGACAACATCGATGTACTGTGGAGAACTCACGCCCCACGTGTTGAGCAATTTGGCGGTACGTCCACCCGGCCTCCCGCATGCCCACTATACGCCCTCGCTCAAAGTCCGTCAACTGCACATACGGTTCACGTCCACGCCGTCGCGGCATGCTACCAGTGTTAAAGACTGTGATGGAGCTCCGTATGCCACGGCAAACTGGCTGACACTGACGGCGGCGGTGCACAAATGCTGCGCAGCTAGCGCCATTCAACGACCAACACCGCGGTTCCTGGTGTGTCCGCTGTGCCGTGCGTGTGATCATTGCTTGTACAGCCCTCTCGCAGTGTCCGGAGCAAGTATGGTGGGTCTGACACACCGGTATCAATGTGTTCTTTTTTCCATTTCCAGGAGTGTATATTGTTTCTTTAATACATATGAACTGTAACTGCAGTGTTGACCAGTCACCTGCACGTTAAATTATGAGACAACAAAATATGTGATTCTGACTATGTACTGTATGTGCTCACTGTATAGTTTTGACAATTTACATAAACATTTTTCAAATTACGTTAAATAATGTTGTGCATGCCACATATCCCCCCCATGAACCATGGAGCTTGCCGTTGGTGGGGAGGCTTGCGTGCCTCAACGACACAGATAGCCGTACTGTAAGTACAACCACAATGGACGGGTATCTGTTGAGAGGCCAGACAAATGTGTGGTTCCTGAAAAGGGGCAGCAGCCTTTTCAGTATTTGCAGGGACAACAGTCTGTATGATTGACTGATCTGGCCCTGTAACACTAACCAAAACGGCCTTGCTGTTGTGGTACTGTGAACGGCTGAAAGAAAGGGGAAACTACAGCCATAATTTTTCCCAAGGCCATGCAGCTTTACTGTATGATTAAATGATGATGGCGTCCTCTTGGGTAAAATATTCCGGAGGTAAAATAGTCCCCCATTCGGATCTCCAGGCAGGCACTACTCAGGAGGACGTCGTTATCAGGAGAAAGAAAACTGGCGTTCTACGGATTGGAGCATGGAATGTCAGATCCATTAATCGGGTAGGTAGGTCAGAAAATTTAAAAAGGGAAATGGATAGGTTAAAGTTAGATATAGTGATAATTAGTGAAGTTTGGTGGCAGGAGGAACAAGACTTTTGGTCAGATGAATACAGGGTTATAAATACAAAATCAAATAGGGGTAATGCAGGAGTAGGTTTAATAATGAATAAAAAAATAGGAGTGCGGGTAAGCTACTACAAACAGCATAGTGAATGCATTATTGTGGCCAAGATAGACACAAAGCCCACACCTACTACAGTAGTACAAGTTTATATGCCAACTAGCTCTGCAGATGATGAAGAAATTGATGAAATGTATGATGAGATAAAAGAAATTATTCAGATGGTCAAGGGAGATGAAAATTTAATAGTCATCGGTGACTGGAATTCAATAGTAGGAAAAGGAAGAGAAGGAAATGTAGTAGGTGAATATGGACTGGGGCTAAGAAATGAAAGAGGAAGCCGCCTGGTAGAATTTTGCACAGAGCACAACATAATCATAGCTAACACTTGGTTTAAGAATCATGAAAGAAGGTTGTATACATGGAAGAACCCTGGAGATACTAAAAGGTATCAGATAGATTATATAATGGTAAGACAGAGATTTAGGAACCAGGTTTTAAATTGTAAGACATTTCCAGGGGCAGATGTGGACTCTGACCACAATCTATTGGTTATGAACTGTAGATTAAAACTGACGAAACTGCAAAAAGGTGAGAATTTAAGGATATGGGACCTGGATAAATTGAAAGAACCAGAGGTTGCACATAGTTTCAGGGAGAGCATAAGGGAACAATTGACAGGAATGGGGGAAAGAAATACAGTAGAAGAAGATGGGTAGCTTTGAGGAATGAAATAGTGATGGCAGCAGAGGATAAAGTAGGTAAAAAGATTAGGGCTAGTAGAAATCCTTGGGGAACAGAAGAAATATTGAATTTAATTGATGAAAGGAGAAAATACAAAAATGCAGTAAGTGAAGCATGCAAAAAGGAATAGAAACCTTTCAAAAATGAGATCAACAGGAAGTGCAAAATGGATAAGCAGGGATGGCTAGAGGACAAATGTAAGGATGTAGAGGCTTATCTCGCTAGGGGTAAGATAGAAACTGCCTACAGGAAAATTAAAGAGACCTTTGGAGATAAGAGAACCACTTGTATGAATATCAAGAGCTCAAATGGAAACCCAGTTCTAAGCAAAGAAGGGAAAGCAGAAAGGTGGAAGGAGTATATAGAGGGTCTATACAGGGGCGATGTTCTTGAGGACAATATTATGGAAATGGAAGAGGATGTAGATGAAGATGAAATGGGAGATATGATACTGCGTGAAGAGTTTGACAGAGCACTGAAAGACCTGAGTTGAAACAAGGCCCTGGGAGTAGACAACATTCCATTAGAACTACTGACGGCCTTGGGAGAACCAGTCCTGACAAAACTCTACCATTTGGTGAGCAAGATGTATGAGACAGGCGAAATACCCTCAGACTTCGAGAAGAATATAACAATTCCAATCCCAAAGAAAGCAGGTGTTGACAGATGTGAAAATTACCGAACTATCAGTTTAATAAGTCATGCCTGCAAAATACAAACGTCAATTCTTTACAGACGAATGGAAAAACTAGTAGAAGCAGACGTCGTGGAAGATCAGTTTGGATTCCGTAGAAATGTTGGAACACGTAAGGCAATACTGACCCTACGACTTATCTTAGAAGGAAGATTAAGGAAAGGCAAACCTACGTTTCTAGTATTTGTAGACCTAGAGAAAGCTATTGACAATTTTGACTGGAATACTCTCTTTCAAATTCTGAAGGTGGCAGGGGTAAAATACAGGGAGCAAAAGACTACGCAGTTATAAGAGTCGAGGGACATGAAAGGAAAGCAGTGGTTGTGAAGGGAATGAGACAGGGTTGTAGCCTCTCCCCGATGCTATTTAATCTGTATATTGAGTAAGCAGTAAAGGAAACAAAAGAAAAATTCGGAGTAGGAATTAAAATCCATGGAGAAGAAATAAAAACATAGAGGTTCACCGATGACATTGTAATTCTGTCAGAGACAGTAAAGGACTTGGAAGAGCAGTTGAATTGAATGGACAGTGTCTTGAATGGAGGGTATAAGATGAACATCAACAAAAACAAAATGAGGATAATGGAATGTAGTCGAATTAAGTCGGGTGATGCTGAGGGAATTAGATTAGGAAATGAGACACTTAAAGTAGTAAAGGAGTTTTGCTATTTGGGGAGCCAAATAACTGATTATGGTCGAAGTAGTGAGGATATAAAATGTAGACTGGCAATGACAAGGAAAGCGTTTCTGAAGAAGAGAAATTTGTTAACATTTAGTATTGATTTAAGTGTCAGGAAGTCGTTTCTGAAAGTATTTGTATGGAGTTGTAACGAAGCAGGGTTGCCCACTGCTATCCTGCTTTAGTTTTACACTCCTTGAATAACTTAGTTAAGCAATGAACTTTTATTTTTTTTCATTTCCACTACTCAGATTCTGACTACAGATTCTGTGGCCTTCAGCCTCGTAGCACAGAATTCAGAAATAGTTTAAATTAAATTCCCCTAGTAAAATCTATTATTTCAGTACATTCTAATGTCTATTCTGAAAGTAAAGAGCTAATCAGTTTTATTGGAAATGCAGACTATTAACAGTTATGGACAATGACGTATATTGTGCAATACATATTAAGTAAAATTCGAGTGAGCTAATAGATCGAATTCAGCTATAATACTGCATCCAAAAGAAAGCCTAAATTGTACTGATTCCAGCAAAGTATTTAAATTAACCTAAAGTATATTAATTAAATAGATATTAAGACTTAAAATCTGTAGCCTGTATGACTTTCAGTGCCAATTGTGACCAAACTACCAAATAATTCCGACATCTGTTTCGATACTTTTGCTACTTTTATTTTTCTACATAAAATAATTCCAGTCTCAACTTTGTAAGTGCATTAATTAAGAATTAAGTAAATTTGAATATGTAAAGGTTATTGTTCAAAAGGGCTGCCGTGGTTATAAGTCGGGAATTCCCACGGCGGATGCATAAGTTAGTTCCGCGTATTTAAACTGATACAGCTCACACATGTTATTTAAATAATAAAACCCAATAGTTAACTTCAAAACCAGTTATAAAGGATCATTTTAACCCTGGGAAATTATAAACTATAATATATTAACAGAAAGGTCCGAGCTGGTGCAGTTCTCAGTTAGTTCTCGGTCAGATTCTCTTGGAGCAAAAGTGTGGCAAGTTGGTTAATTTTTCGGTAATTGTAATTGTGAACTTTGTTAAAGACTGGAAGTTTTTGACCTACCTAATGTGACGATTAAGTGTAAGAGGCCTGGCCACATGAATATTGTGTGTGCGAGTGATAACATAAATAATCATACTGGGGTTGACATAAATGTTAAACAATGAATACGATCCTGACTTTTGATTTTGGAAAACTTAACCTGGGATCCTGGCTTCTTAATTTCAGTGTGATTTAGGTGAGATGGACGCAGCTACCGGGAAGACAATATTGAATAAACAAAGCAAGGTAGGTCGAGAATACTGCACAGTAGCTACTGGGTGAGGAAATGTTTCAATACCGGTACATCCAATTCTGACGTGAGCTTTTTTGTGGCACTAATAAATAAGGACATGTCCTGGCACGTTACAGAGTGTAGCCACGTATGGAAGTGAAACATGGACAATACATAGTTTAGACAAGAGGAGAATAGAAGCTTTCGAAACGTGGTGCTACAGAAGAATGCTGCAGATTAGATGGGTAGATCACATAACTAATGAGGAGAAGAGGAGTTTGTGGCACAACTTGACTAGAAGAAGGGATCGGTTGGTAGGGCATATTCTGAGGCATCAAGGAATCACCAATTTAGTACTGGAGGGCAGCGTGGAGGGTAAAAATCGTATATGGAGACCAAGAGATGAATACACTAAGCAGATTGAGAAGGATATAGGCTGCAGTAGGTACTGGGAGATTAAGAAATCGTATATGGAGACCAAGAGATGAATACACTAAGCAGATTGAGAAGGATATAGGCTGCAGTAGGTACTGGGAGATTAAGAAGCTTGCACAGGATAGAGTAGCATGGAGAGCTGCATCAAACCAGTCTCAGGACTGAAGACCAAAACAGCAACAACAACAACATGCCACAAATACTTTTCACAGGCTATATCTATAAAAAGACCTATAAAAAGGAGCTATACACCCAATAACAGAAGTTTGTGAATTTCTCATTTTTTAACATTCATGCAAGGAACTTCCACTAGTCAGAGAAATGTTTGGCAATCTTCCCTTCTCATAAATGGTCAAACTGTAATGGTGTCACACATATAGTGCCTGGAAACAGTAGCCAAGTGTGTGTGAGTTTTTTGTGTGAATGTGTGTGAGTTTTTTTTTACTTCTGAAGAAAGATTTTGTCCAAAAGATGAAATATTTACGGCGTTCTTTTTCATTGTGCCTCCTCTATGTGCTGATCCTTTCTATATTATTGTTACTCTATTCTCAACTTTCCATTGTTTCATACATGTAAAATCAGTGATGTGGTAAAAAAAACTGAAAAAATGTGTCAGAGTTTGTCCAGTAATGAACATATGATATAATTTAAGTTGTTTTGTGAACATAAACCTCAATTCATTTTCATGTGTAATAATTCAGAAACCACAGTGGAAATATTAATGCTGAACTTGAACAAACTTTGATACACAAACTGTGTATATTTTTAAATGGAACTATGTTATGGTCAGATCTTGGGAAACAGGAAACAGCTTTCAACTGATCCTGTTGAAGCCTTAATATCAAACCAGAAACTTTGTACACTAGACCCAAAAACATTCTGTCAGTGCAGGCCCTCTCAACATAGAATCAAATATTGTAGACCACTAACAAGTTAGTTCAGCATTCTGGAGTATGAAAATGTAAGTGATGGAATTTGTAGCACAGTTAAAGACGGTGTAAAGTACTACACCATCATTGATCAGTATTGATGGACCATACCAGAGCATACTACCAGGAGTAAAATATGCAGTTCCACAAAAGATGATGCTGTCATTAGCAAGAATAATAATACCAAACCAGAAAAAAGAATTTGTGAAGCATAAAGAAGATGAAATATTCATAGTGTCAGCAATGGAATAGCAATGGCATGGAATAGCCCAGTCAATGAAGACCAAAAAATGTTGACTGGAGGAAAAGACCTCTAAGGTTGCAAGTACTGGCACATTTGTGTAGAGATTTTTAATGCCAAAAGAAAGTAATTTGTATGTCTATTAGAGTAAACAACTTTAATTTTACTAACTAAATCTTGACTATTGGAAACAGAATAATTATTGTGGGAAACCAACAATTTTTCCCATATGTCTTGCAGAAATTTGGCTAAGTCACTATAGGCACTGTTCATACTGTAGGAAATTGTGCCGATCGGATGGTCTTTCTAATGGACTTCAAACTGAGCTCGTAACTTAGGTGGTCGAGGATTCATGTTGATTAGCTGCTATTTTTGAACAGGCTTAAGCAGAGATTTGGCATCGTTAATTGCAGTTCTGACTTCTTTCTGCATAGTAGGTGTGGGGTCCTCATATAGCTCAGAAATATTGTTATCCTCAAATAACTGTAGAGTTTTTGTAATATATTCTTGTTTTATAGCAATGATAATGGTATTACCCTTATCAGCATTCATAAGTAGAACATCTTCTTCTACAAGCTTGGTATTTATGGTTTTAATTAGTTATGTTGTATGGGGTCCTCATATAGCTCAGAAATATAATTATCCTCAAATAACTGTAGACTTTTTGTAATATATTCTTGTTTTACAGCAATGATAATGGTATTATCCTTATCAGCCTTAGTAACTAGAGCATCTTTTTCTACAAGCTTGGTATTTATAGTTTTAATTAGTTTTTTGTTGGAGTTAAAATTATGAGAATTAGTTAGGATTTTGCTGACAATATCAAAAATACTACATGCTATTCTAGTCTGTCTACAAGGTAATTTTCTAGTACATTTTGGTTAGATATCTGAGGCATGACATTATACTTTAAGCCTTCTATACTAATAATTCTTTAAAAAATAACATCATACATAACTTGAAAGTTATGCTTCCCTGTTTGCAAAATTCTAGTGTTTATAAAATTATTTGTGACAACTGTCCTGCCTATTGCATAGAGCAAACAGGCCGAGCTATTTCAATAAGATTCAAGGAACACCTTCTAGGCAAAAGAGGCACCAATGTTTACAATTCATCTTTCGCTTAGGATTTATTAATCACAGGGCATAGTCCTGAAGATGTAAAATACATCTGTATCTAGCACTCAGTGAAAAAAGGCTTTAGGCTTAACATCTTAGAACAGGTACAAATCTTTAAACACCTGTCTCTGAAGGATGGTCTCATTCTTAATGAACAGTTTCAGTTACACAACAAAAACTTTTTTCAGGGTATACAGCTGCTAAGTAAAACTGTCTGAATGGTGATACTCTCCTCAATGTCATCTTCTTAACATTGTTTTCCCTACCAATTTTATGTTTTCTCTGTATGGGCCTAATACCTGAACTGTATTTTATTTTGTAAAAAAAACTGTTAGGTTATGTTGTAACTTTCATACACTTGTTACTGTTTGCTACCAACTATGTTTAAAATTGTCCTTGCAATGCCTCCGTGTTGTACTACGATTCTGTTGTTCACTTGTTGGTCTGTAAATCTCTGTGGCACTATCTACATATTAACAGGCTTGGGTTGTACTGGTCTCTCTTTGTATATCAAATCTATTGGGTCCAGTACAGATAGAAAGTATTAGGTGCTGTGTTCCGAAGTTTTTTCCCAATGCGGGTAGGAAGAGAGCCCTTTAAAATTTTCAGCACATCTACTTGAGATACCAGATTCATCCAATATGATTTTATTCAAATATTTTTCGAAATAGCCCCTTAAGTCCCATGTTTAGTACTGAATGGATCTGGGTTGATTACTTCACGTCTGAGCCACTCTTGTATGGCCTCATACCAATATTGACCCAGAAATGTCCATTCAAACGGTTCATAGCAGTACAGCAGTGGCAAAGTACCGCCATGTCCATAGCCCATATTAGAACGTCACCCTGTGTGTAATCAACAACAAGTCTAATCTTCTGGGCTTCGTTCCAGGTATGAAGTAAAACATTACGAAATGCTCTGAAAAGACTACGGGGTTTGTTCTTTGCCCTCTGGGGGAAATACCGAGAGTTGTCGATGCTTAAGTAATACCACAAACTTCTCTTCTCCCCAATCCTATTCAATAATTCCTCATTAGTTATGTGATCTACCTATCTAATCTTCAGCATTCTTCTGTAGCACCACATTTCAAAAGCTTCTATTCTCTTCTTGTCTAAACTATTTATCGTCCATGTTTCACTTCCATACATGGCTACACTCCATACAAATACTTTCAGAAACGACTTCCTCCACTTAAATCTATACTCGATGTTAACAAATTTCTCTTTTTCAGAAACACTTTCCTTGCCATTGCCAGTCTACATTTTATATCCTCTCTACTTCAACCATCATCAGTTACTTTGCTCTCCAAATAGCAAAACTCCTTTACTACTTTAAGTGTCTGATTTCCTAATCTAATTCCCTCAGCATCACCCGACTTAATTCGACTGCATTCCATTATCCTCGTTTTGCTTTTGTTGATGTTCATCTTATACCGTATCCTCCTTTCAAGACATTGCCCATTCTGTTTATCAGCTCTTCCAAGTCCTTTGCTGTCTCTGACAGAATTATTATGTCATCAGTGAACCTTAAAGTTTTTATTTCTTCTCTGTGGATTTTAATTCCTACTCAAAATTTTTCTTTTGTTTCCTTTACTGCTTGCTCAATATACAGACTGAATAACATCGGAGAGAGGCTACAACCCTGTCTCACTCCCTTCCCAACCACTACTTCCATTTGATGTCCCTCGACTCTTATAACTGCCATCTGCTTTCTGTACAAATTGTAAATAGCCTTTCACTCCCTGTATTTTACCCCTGCCACCTTCAGAATTTGAAAGAGCACATTCCAGTCAACATTGTCAAACGCTCTCTCTAAGTCTACAAATGCTAGAAACATAGGTTTGCCTTTCCTTAATCTGTTTTCTATATCATGGCGGCTGCAGTGTAACACGTGTTAAGTTCGGCTTGCGAAATTTAGTTGATTTCGAAGGTGTTCTCGCAGGTGGTGCTGTCTAGTACAAGTGGAAATCATGTAAACAACAGTGTTATGTGCAGTAGTGCTATTTTTTTTCTGTGCTCCACCAATATCTTCGAGAAAATGGTAAACAGAAGAGTGAACAGCAGCGCGTCCAGCAGCGGGGAAGCCGCAGGTGCGGCGGGTCTGCTCTTGGCGGAAGGTGCGGCCGCGGCTCCCGGTATAGCGGAGCTGGTCCGCTCTGAGGTAAATGCTGTGCTTCGCGATAAAAACAATCTCGATCTGATAGCAGGCACCATATCAGATACTGTAACGGCAGCAGTATTGGCCAAAATGCGTGAAACTGCCGAAGTGACCAAGGCAGACATTGACAGGAGCCATCGGGTGGGACGAAAACTACCAGGTGCTACCAAACCTCGTCCAATAATAATTAAATTTCTCTCGTACCGGAAAAGGGCAGAGATCTTTACCCAGAAGAAGAAGTCAGCAAGGACAGGGCTTACAATAAGGGAAGATCTGACACACGAACGGCTAAAGATTTTAAACAGTGCCATATCCCATTTCGGTCTTCAGAATGTGTGGACTCAGGATGGCAGAGTAATCATTAAGACAGCAGCTGGAAAGAAGACAGTCACAAACATGACAGAACTGAATAGTATTAAGTGAAGCTACTCGAGCCAAAAGTGCAAACTTAACACCATTTGCAAATTGTAACAGCCCTATACTCAGATATAGTCTTGTAACTGTATTAACTTTTCAATTATACCCATATTTGTACCTTCAACTAATTGTTTTTGTAACTGTATTAACTTTTCACTATTTTTTTGTGTCTGTAGCTCTAACCATTACTTAATTTTAGTTACTGCTAATACTTTTTTCATTTTCTCAGTTTATTCTCTTCCATTCTGTAATAGTTCTATTGCAGTTATTAGTCTCTCCTTTAGTTCAATAATCACCCATCTCTTCGGTTTAAATTGTTCATAACAAAAATCACCATCAGTATCACTTTAGCAAATTTCAATCTAATTTTAGCTTCCTACGATAATCACTACCAGTATCACTTTAGTAAATTTCAATTTAATTCTAGCTTCCTACGATAATCTATTAATTATTAAGCTTACTTCTCTCTGCTGGCAGCATCGGCCTCTTAAATCACTCCCCTTTCCCTTATTTCCACCCTAACCTGTTTCAAATACGCTAATTACATTTCTCCTCTTACGACATAGGATACACAGTGACACACGGCCGTCACTATTATTGGTCATACTCTCCTTGCACCGAATACCACTAATCCATTTTCTATACTCCCGCAACCTCAGGAAATCTCTTGCAGTTGCCTTTCTTTCGGCACTCGCGGAGTCACAAAAAGGGCGCGCAAAATCTCGGACACCCCTGTGTTATGTCACTTGGCGGAAGCACCGGCCAGTGCCCCTCGCGGCAGGTAGTGCCTAACAAAGGGACAAACCAGTCTGCCACCCTACTCCAGGCTGCTCAGCAGAACGCGTCAGAGCTTTTAGCAGCTCACTGCAACATCCAGTCTTTACCTGCACATTACGAAGAACTTAGCCTCCTCTTCAACCAACAAAACTACCACGTAATCCTCTTATCCGAAACGTGGTTGAAACCACACATATCCTCTGCATCTATTCATCTCCCAGGGTACACATTTCTTAGGGCAGACAGATCAAAAAAGCGAGGTGGCGGGGTCGGCGCGTATATACGAACAGATCTCAAAGCGAAAGTCTTATGTACGTCAAATCCTGCTGAAGAAAAAGAGGCTGAATTCATGTTCATTGAAATAAATATACAAAGTTGGAAATTCTTGACTGGCGTCGTGTACAAGCCACCAAAAATAAACTCAATGAGTTCCTTCCAGTCGGAATTACATTCACTCCAGTGTCAATACGAACATGTCATCATAATGGGTGACTCGAACGTAGACCTGCTGAGAGACACTCCCTCTGCAATAAACCTAAGAAGATTGTTTAGTTGCAATAGCATGAACATTCTTCCATTACAACCTACACACCATACGACGCACAGTCATACTCTTATAGACGTAATCGCAACGAAACAGACTGACAAAGTAAGAGATGTTGGTCGAACATCGGCCCCTGGCCTCTCAGCACATGATGTAATATTCCTGGCCTACTCTGTGCAGCCCCCAAGGATCAAATCGCATTACATAACTTGTAGGAACATGAAATGTATTGACCTTGATGCTCTAACAGCCGATTGCTCAGAAATCTCATGGCATCAAATAATCAGAGAACCTACAATTGACGGCAAAATTAATGAACTTGGTGATAAACTCACTGCCCTCTATGACAAACATGCACCTGTGCGCACAATCCGTGTAAGAAAATCTCCTGCTCCATGGCTGACAGCTGAATTACGTCAAATGATGACTAACAGGGATGCTGCCCACAGGCGTTTCAAGGCAGATCCGAAACCCGAGCGTTTCGAAGAATACAGAAAGCTACGGAACAGAGTGAAACAATGCATTCACAATGGTAAAATCAGGCACGCTCGCTCCCTTGTATGCAGCGATCTGACGCCCACGACTCTATGGAAGAATCTCCGTATCTTGGGGGTCGGAAAGGCAAAATCGGAAACTACTTTTCATATGTCAGCTAACGAATTAAATGAATTCTTCTCTGCACCTCTGAATACCAGCACAGCTGATAATTACCGTCCACAAGAATCCCCAAACAGCATAACTAACAACGATAGCTTCCATCTAAAACATGTAACAACAATTACGGCAAGAAAAGCAATAATGAGAATCTCTTCTGATGCAATAGGCAACGACAGTATCGGTATAACCATGATTAAGAATGTTGCCGATATCTTAGTACCTGTCTTAACTGACATATTTAATTTTTCCCTCGTGAACGGAATATACCCCACTGCATGGAAAAGAAGCATAATTCGACCCATCCCTAAGATCGAAAACCCGCAACTGCCTAGTGATTACCGACCAATTAGCATACTGCCTGCTGTTTCCAAAGCACTCAAATATGTTGTTCATGACCAAATCACTGAACACTTGCATGAATTCAGCCTATATGACAAATTTAAATCCGGTTTCCGTAAACATCACAGCACAAACACTGCTCTAATTAAAGTAACAGATGACCTGAAATGTGCCATTGACAATCGAAAGGCAACAATATTGACGCTACTGGACTTCAGCAAAGCTTTTGACACTGTTAACTTTGACATATTGCTCAGAAAAATGCAACAGCTTAATTTCTCTGATAGTGCAATGAGATGGTTTGAAAGCTACTTAAAAGACAGACAGCAATGTGTTGTCTGCGTAAATGAAAAATCTTCCTGGAAACATGTTTCCTCAGGAGTGCCACAAGGATCAGTCTTAGGACCACTTTTGTTTTTTTTATACACTCCTGGAAATTGAAATAAGAACACCGTGAATTCGTTGTCCCAGGAAGGGGAAACTTTATTGACACATTCCTGGGGTCAGATACATCACATAATCACACTGACAGAACCACAGGCACATAGACACAGGCAACAGAGCATGCACAATGTCGGCACTAGTACAGTGTATATCCACCTTTCGCAGCAATGCAGGCTGCTATTCTCCCATGGAGACGATCGTAGAGAGGCTGGATGTAGTCCTGTGGAACGGCTTGCCATGCCATTTCCACCTGGCGCCTCAGTTGGACCAGCGTTCGTGCTGGACGTGCAGACCGCGTGAGACGACGGTTCATCCAGTCCCAAACATGCTCAATGGGGGACAGATCCGGAGATCTTGCTGGCCAGGGTAGTTGACTTACACCTTCTAGAGCACGTTGGGTGGCACGGGATACATGCGGACGTGCATTGTCCTGTTGGAACAGCAAGTTCCCTTGCCGGTCTAGGAATCGTAGAACGATGGGTTCGATGACGGTTTGGATGTACCGTGCGCTATTCAGTGTCCCCTCGACGATCACCAGTGGTGTACGGCCAGTGTAGGAGATCGCTCCCCACACCATGATGCCGGGTGTTGGCCCTGTGTGCCTCGGTCGTTTGCAGTCCTGATTGTGGTGCTCACCTGCTCGGCGCCAAACACGCATACGACCATCATTGGCAGCAAGGCAGAAGCGACTCTCATCGCTGAAGACGACACGTCTCCATTCGTCCCTCCATTCACGCCTGTCGCGACACCACTGGAGGCGGGCTGCACGATGTTGGGGCGTGAGCGGAAGACGGCCTAACGGTGTGCGGGCCCAGCTTCATGGAGACGGTTGCGAATGGTCCTCGCCGATACCCCAGGAGCAACAGTGTCCCTAATTTGCTGGGAAGTGGCGGTGCGGTCCCCTACAGCACTGCGTAGGATCCTACGGTCTTGGCGTGCATCCGTGCCTCGCTGCGGTCCGGTCCCAGGTCGACGGGCATGTCCACCTTCCGCCGACCACTGGCGACAACATCGATGTACTGTGGAGACCTCATGCCCCACGTGTTGAGCAATTCGGCGGTACGTCCACCCGGCCTCCCGCATGCCCACTATACGCCCTCGCTCAAAGTCCGTCAACTGCACATACGGTTCACGTCCACGCTGTCGCGGCATGCTACCAGTGTTAAAGACTGCGATGGAGCTCCGTATGCCACGGCAAACTGGCTGACACTGACGGCGGCGGTGCACAAATGCTGCGCAGCTAGCGCCATTCGACGGCCAACACCGCGGTTCCTGGTGTGTCCGCTGTGCCGTGCGTGTGATCATTGCTTGTACAGCCCTCTCGCAGTGTCCGGAGCAAGTATGGTGGGTCTGACACATGGGTGTCAATGTGTTCTTTTTTCCATTTCCAGGAGTGTATGTCAACGATATTTCGTCGGTTCTGTCCTCCTGTAAATATCATTTCTATGCCGACGACCTCCAGCTCTACCTAAGCGTCAGACCTGAAGACGTAAACACTGCAATCGCTCAGATGAATGATGATCTGTCTTCGGTAGTGACATGGGCGAAAAGCCTGGGGCTTAAACTAAATGCAAAAAAGACGCAAGTAATCTTAATAGCCAATCAGAAATTAATAAGTTCAGATTTCCGTGAACGGCTACCTCCTATTCTGCTCGACGGTACTCCAATACCATATCAGAAAACAGTGAAGAACTTGGGTGTAACTTTGGATGAGCATCTTAACTGGGCGGAGAATACACTTGCAGTGTGCCGAAAGACGTCTGCTTGTCTCTATGCTCTCAAAAAGTTTCGGAACATATTTCCACAGGACTTGAAACGCCAGCTCGTGCAAGCACTCGTTCTACCAAACCTCCACTATTGTGATGTGATTCAACAAGGCACGAGTAGTGAAAACAAAAGGCGGCTAGAGCTAACCATGAATGCCTGTGTCCGTTACACCTGCAACATTCGCCGATATGATCATGGTAGTGCTTCATACTCCAAGCTAAAGTGGCTGCGACCGGACAAATTGCGTGACTACCACACTCTATGTCTACTTCACAGACTCCTCGTCGCGCAAGCACCCCAGTACCTTGCTTCAGAGATTAAAAACCTGTCATGCCATCATAATCGAAACACGAGGTCACTCTTATTTGGTATCCTAACTGTGCCCACTCACAAAACAAAAACTTTTGCAAACTCCTTCTCAGTTGCCGCTGTCCGCCTCTGGAACAAACTGCCCCTTACCTTGTGCAAAATTCAATCTCCTGCTGCTTTTAAGAAGAAGTTGAAGCATTTCCTACTATCATCCTCATAAAGTTCTCCACAAAATTAACGTACCAGGCCAATCCTCTCATCTGTCAAATAGCAAAGCTAGCGTCTCCTATCTTGCTCCTGAGATGCCTTCCCCTTCATATATCTCTATTAGCCAGGCAATCTTCTTTTCCTTTATATTTCCTTAATTATGTTTCATCATGTCCATTCTTCTCCTCCCTTCACCATGAGTCTCCCTCATACTCCCTGCTGCCAGCACTGCTATCTAAAATTTGTCTCTTCAATAATGTCTAATTATAACAGTACTTATGATCTACGAATATAAACTCTATATGTATGTATTTTTCCAGGTGTACCTTTCTAATTGTTTATTTCACTTTTTGTACTAGCTGTAGTTTAACATGCCCACTAAAACGTATGAATGTAAAATAAGTAGAATGCCTGGTTAGATGTAAGAGAGGGCCTGATGGCCCTAATCTTGCCAGGTTAAATAAATAAATAAATAAAAAAATAAATTTTCTAAGATAAGTCGTAGGGTCAGTATTGCCTCACGTGTTCCAACATTTCTATGAAATCCAAACTGATCTTCCCCGAAGTTGGCTTCTACCAGTTTTTCCATTCGTCTGTAAAGAATTTGTGTTAGTACTTTGCAGCAGTGGCTTTATTACATTGATAGTTCGGTAATTTTCACATCTGTCAACACCTGCTTTCTTTGGGTTTGGAATTATTATATTCTTCTTGAAGTCTGAGGGTATTTCGCCTGTCTCATACGTCTTGCTCACTATATGGTAGAATTTTGTCGGGACTGGCTCTCCCAAGGCTGTCAGTAGTTCTAATGGAATGTTGTCTACTCCAGGGGCATTGTTTCGACTTAAGTCATTCAGTGCCCTGTCAAACTCTTCACGCAGTATCATATCTCCCATTTCATCTTCATCTACATTCTCTTCCATTTCTATAACATTGTCCTTAAGAACATCGCCCCTGTATAGTCCCTCTATATACTCCTTCCATCTTTCTGCTTTCCCTCCTTTGCTTAGAACTGGGTTTCCATCTGAGCTCTTG